>NC_056663.1:146713793-147013793 GCF_018350195.1 Panthera tigris
TTTTAATGTTTTTAATTTTGAGACAGAGAGAGACAGAGCATGAGCAGGGCAGGAGCAGAGAGAGGGAGACACAGAATCTGAAGCAAGCTCCAGGCTCTGAGCTGTCAGCACAGAGCCCCATGCGGGGCTCGAACTCATGGACTGTGAGATCATGACCTGAGCCAAAGTCAGACACTTAACCAACTGAGCCACCCAGGCGCCCGTGCATAATTTAATTTAAATTATTGAATTGCTGAAATATGAATAAAAGGGTATGATTCTTGACAGGTGCTGCACTAAATATCTTACATGCATTTCTCATTACAATCTCTTTAAGAGATAAAATACTATATTGTTACTACCTCTGTGTACAGATGGGAAACTGAGACTCAGAAAGTTTTGCAAGGGTGGAATTCAAAGCTAACACCAAAGCCTTGATACTTAACCACTGAATCCTTCCATATAAGTCATCCACACACTCAGCTGTTCCAAGTCTTTGAAATACCTGTTTGATTTCTTAAGCATTGCACTCAAAGAAAAGGTAGCCTACCAGAGTTACTCTTCACAAAATTCATAAATAACCCAACAACATCATTTTTAAGCTTGTTAATGGAATACTCAAGCTTCTCATCCTAGATAATAAATAATTAAGATATTGAAATTCTAAACCTAACTTGTATTCATATCGTGGATGTCAGCTTGCACAGAGTTCTAGAAGCATTATATAAAAAGATACATTTTGTATTAAATTACATATTTAGTAGGGGGATATGTATCATGACATCAAAAATAGACTCAGCACTTTCTAATCATAGCATCTATCACAGTCTTACCCTTCAAAAAAGCTGATCCTTTAACAACAGCTTATATATATAGTCACTAATCCACTAATTCATAGTTACTTGTAGTTCTATTGTGGCCACCAGTTGAGAAGCCTAATCAATAATTGAAGCTCCATAACTGCTAACGTTCAACTGATGCACCCTTTGACAATTCTATCACTGAAACTTAATGTTTGAAATAATCCTGACTGAGCTAAATTTTCACCAGGTCAATCTGACATCCAAGATCGGGTTAAATAGGGTAAAAGAAGACAAGAGCGTTCCTAACACTGGAGAATGCTTATTTTCAAAACAACATATTACTGTGAAATTTTACCTTTAATCCATTCTTTCCACCCCATCACACCACTTGTGATTTTTTTCAGGTACTAGACTGATATACCTTGAGGTCATGAAGGATAGACCTCAACCCTAGTTTCACCCCCAGAAGATGTCAATCAAATTCCCTTTAGCCAGTGATTGATCTAAATGTGGGTGGCTGATTCAGATCTACCCAACTAGACATAGGAGAAGTCTGCTTCTTTGGGAGACAGAGCCTCCCTTCCCAAATATAAAGGCAAAATCTAGCTAAGAGAAAACCCTTTGTGTATTTACCTGCTTCTTCTGTTTGGATATTTCTGAAAAATGTAACAGCTCTCTTTCAACATGAGTGAAACAACCAAGAGAAGTACAGAGATGTTAGCTCTGACAGTATCTACACAATGAACAATATCCAGAAGCTGCCTAACCCCAGACTATTTAAGTCCAAATTAAAAGTTATTAGTTTGTTCATACACATTCATTTGTCCAAACACAGGGCCACACAGTGTCCTTGCACTTTTCTCCATTTTTTTCTTTCTCACTCCTATTTTCAACCTTCTGTCAGCTGCCTTTTACATTGTCACAGGTAATAATCTCATTTGCAGCTGGTTCCCTAAAATTTTTTGAATGTTGAAATCAATAAATTTATTTCCATTATTATGACAATGTTAATATTCTATGTTAATATTCTAGTACACCCAAGTAGTAGGGTATAATTACAAATCCAGTATAATTACACCTGAGTCACTCAAAGGAGAATGTCAACTTCAGGTAAATGCTCTTTCCTTATGTGTTCCATCAATAGGTCAAAGCATGAGTCTACTATATATTTGGAGTATTTACTATTCATACAGTACTAAATTTTTTTTTCCTGGAGTTCCTGAGTGTTTTTGTTTCTGCTTTGAGAAAATAAACCTATGCCTTCATCATAGCCCCAATATCTTCCAGATCCTGACTCCTTCTTGGAATGAAGCACATTCTTTTCCTTGAATTTCCCTACCTTCTCTTCCAATTTGGATCGATTTGTTAATATTTGGACCATGACTTTCTTGTGCAACTTTTATTTTTTCCAGAATTTTCTAATTGCCTTTTTTCAATGCCTTCATCTTATACCCAAGTGCTCCAAGTTTCCAGTCACTTTAGCCATTCCACAGAGTACTTTTTCTATGTCCCTTCCCCAACTCTCTGTCCTTCTACTTTAGTTTTGATTGGTTGCTCTCCAAGCCTGATGCACACCTATTATTCTGGGACTTTACTGTTCAACAAAGCTGATTGATTTTTGTGATGCTGACTCTGTCTCACTTGAATAGTGAGGTATATTCGTGAGTAATATCCTAAGAACAGGTAAGTGGGAAGATAAACTGGAATTTGATGGTTCCTAAATATTTTATTCTACCTTATACTTTATTAATAGGTTAGTTACATCTAGAATTTTAGGTTTAAAATCATTTTCCTCTAGAAGTTTCACAACATTGCACTCTATGTTCTAGCTGTTCTAATTTTGCTGTTGAAAGGATTGTCATTGTCTTGATTTTTAGTTCTCTGTATGTGACCTCTTTTTCTGATTCTTATTTTTGTGTTTTGAAATCTTTTTCTTGGTTACCTGAAATTCCACAGTATTACGTGTAGATAATTGTTGTTTCTGGCCAGATTTATATATGAAGATGTGTATCTACCTTCATTTCTGAGAATATTTATTTTATAGATTGATACTTTATGCCTTTTCTTACATATTTTTTCTTTCGGATTCTCTATTTTGGGATAGTTTATAAACTTTATCTTCCAACTATTCTGTAATTTGTAAAAACTTTGGAATGGTATTTTAAATTTTCAAGTGTTCTCTCTTAATTCTTTCTTCTTTTTAAAATGATCCCATTCAAATTTTGCATGGGTAGTGTTTTCTCAAGTATAAAGTAAATTACAATGATTTTTTTTTTTTTGTAAGTTTTCTTCTGGTCTTTGAAACACTTGTTTTTAAAGGATTAATCTTTTCTATTAGCCTTGGTCTTTCTCAGTAATGCTTAAAGGATTTCTTCAAATGATTTGTGATTCTTACTGCCCATATGTACCTTCACATTTTGAATGAGAAAAAATATTTGACAAGGAACGTTCTGCCTATGGGTGAGTTTTGTTGACTCTCAGGCCTTGTCTGTCAGATGAGGAATTTAGTGTTTTCAATAGGTGTTCCCACTTTTTCTCAAGACAGTTTGTTCAATTATCTTGGAGAAGAACTCTGATTTTTTTTTTTTTAATCTAAGGAGAAGAGCGTGGCATTAGGCTGATTGACGAGCAGAGGTAGGAGAGCAGATTCTATATATACACACACATCCTGTTAATACCCATTTTCAGCCAGTCCTACTTCGCATTCCCATCTCGGATACTTGAGTCTGAGACTTACTGAGATTCTCCTGGCCATCCATCAATGACATTAACTGTATCCTCCTCTGTGTTCTGAGCTGCAGCTTCCTGCAGACTGCTTTATCATCCAAACATGCATTTGCCTTTCATCATTAGAATTTGTGGGTGTCTCTGGGTCACATGTGCCACCTTCCATAATTGTTTTATTCCTTTACAATCATTTTATGGAGTCTTGAAAAGGAGAAATCTTGGTTCATCAATTTGTACAGAAGTCAGTTTTACATTTAAAAAAAGGGGAGGGGGGTTAGTGCCTGGGTGGCTCAGTCAGTTAAGTGTCTGACTTTGGCTCAGGTCATGATCTCATGGTTCATGGGTTTGAGCCCCACATCGGGCTCTGTGCTGACAGCTTGAAGCCTGGAGCCTGCTTTGGATTCTGTGTCTCCTTCTCTCTCTGCCCCTCCCCGACTCGTGCTTTTTCTCTCTCTTTCAAAAATAAATGGACGTTAAAATTTTTTCTTAAAAAAGATCCTGGAGGCAGAATAGGGAGTATATATTTTCAACAGGCAAGACATTTACTCAATTCAATCACTTCCCTGTAAAACCAATACATCTACCTTTAAGATTTGTTGTGATGTCCTTGCCTCTGTACCAAATAGCCTGATTTTTAAGTTCCTAAGTATGTTTTATAGTTTTAAAAGTATCTTCTCATAGGTTTAAAAATATTTCCTCTTTTCCTACCAGGCTGAAGCTCTTGATTCTTGCTAACTCACTTTTCCTATCAGTAATTTTCTGTTATTTCTCATGTCCTGTGTTCCGAGAAAGCCACAGATGACCAAGCTTAACACATTGAAGCGTTTTGAATAAAACAAGTGGAAATAGATTCTGTGGGAGGATCTGAGCTCTTCTCCCAAAATGATGGTGTTCAAACTGTGGCGCCTAGCCCTTGAGACATGCGGGTTGGTGGTTCAGAGGCTTCTGTGCTTTCCTCCCCTGTTCTCAGGTACATCAAGTAAAGAAGAGCCGCCGAAGCCCCCAGTTTTTTTCATAACATACCAAATACAATTTGATCTTAACTTCTTGACTCAGTTGTTGTTACACATGACGACATTTACAATTCTCTGTGGGTACACTGAAGAATTAAACAGATTCACCCATATTATTGCCTATTCTAAGTGTGGCGGCTTCTGTTGCTTCTTCCAGCTCAGTGATGAAATCCAAACCCCATTTTCACCACCACTACCACCATCCAGATGCTCAGAGCTCTTGACTCTACATGAAGTTTCTAGGTTGAAAGATTGTTATAGCCAATGTCTGTGTCTCATTACTTTTTTTTTTAATGTACTTTTTTTTACTGCTACCAACGGTTCTTTCTCATCCCCTCTATGTGCTGCCTCCCCAGTCCACCAACCACCACTCCCTGTTTATAACCACAGGCAGAACTGAAGTTTCCTGGAGAATTGTAAATAATAGAGGGAAGTCTGGATAGGCCCAGCAGGAGGAAGTAGGTGTCATGTACCTTCTGAGGAGTACCATTCCAAGATTTCGTTTTTTTGAATAATAATTTTTTAATAAGTGCTTATGCTTAGCAGTTTTTTTTTTCCTTTGAGAATTGACTATATACATCATCCTGGATTCAAAAAATGGCATTTTATATTTCACTAACTTTATAAAAGAGGAAGAACAAAACAACTTTTTCAGTAAAACCATTTCATTGCTCTTAGTTGGACATATTTTTTTCTTTGAACCCCTGCATATTACTTCATTAATACTTGAATAGGTAATTCTGACAATCTCTTATTTTATATAATTTGGATGCTTATTTTATCATTCTGCCTGGAGTGATAAAAAGCCATCTGAGGTCAGGGACTCTAACTTACTCATCTTTGTATTCCTTGTAACACCCAAAGAGTAAAATAACAGGCACTTCATAATTATTTGAAGAGTTGAACAGAAGCACTTGACACTCGTAAATGCATAAAGTTACTTTATTTTAAGTATACATTTAATTTTGAAAAATATAAATGCTAAAATATCTCATCTTCTTCATCTCTTAATTCCATAAAAGTCACAATAGAAAGCTTCATAAAACTGTAAAATACTATAATGTTATAGGAATTTTAGGTTTTATATTGGAAAAAAATTATTAGTAATATATTGAAATGTTTTCTGTTCTTTATCATTTGTTCCACCATGTTGATCTACTTCATTTAAAATAAAAAGATGCATCATTTCTCCAAAGTTAATAAAGACTTAAGAGAATAAAAATAAGAATATCTGAAAGTGCGTATTGATTCTGAAAAGTAAGGTGTACAGATATGTACCAGCCATGAAAATGGCTAAAAAAGAGGCAACTACTCACTCTTTTCACATTGTAGGACTGGGACAAAGTTAACTTCTGGCTCTAAAAGTTTCACTGGATGACTTTAGCCCTGAGTTGCAATTATCTGCCTGGGAAACAGAATTCAGGATTTTTGTATGTACCCATAGAGCACAGAGAAATGAGCTAAGAAATAGGTCATACCCAAATTTCTGGTCAAAACACAACTTGACTGGCTAGCATATACCATAAAACTTTTTTTTTTTTTTTTAATTTCAGGCTGCAATGAAGCTCAATGAAATCATCATGTGAAAACTCCCAAGGCCCTTCAGCCAGTCAAATGCTATAAAATATCATTTGATTGTATTCAGCCACTTGGTGCCACTGGGCTTTATGCTCATGCTGTGAAGAGTAGATGTGAAATATCATGGAATAAATAAGAAAATCTCAAGTTCCTGCACCAAAATCACTAAGTGGTATGAAAAGATTTGAAGAAAGCTTTGTCCCATCCCTGAACAATGTCAACCTCTGTAATACAACTCAAATGGTTTTGTTTTGTTTTTAAAGGATAGTCAGCAGTCAATACATTTCAAGTACTTTAACACAGTTTAAAAAAAAAAAAAAGGAACCAAAAACTCGGAAGACAATCGTTCTCTATATTATACAGCAATATATAGCTGATAAAAGATTTACTCTGTGTGTGTTGGTGCGTGTGCATAAAACATACACAAACTGACTTACTGATGGCAGATAACCACTTCTTCCCACCCTTCCCCCATTTCTTGAGGTGGGGGCTCATTAGAGAGGGTTTTGTTTTTGTTTTTGCACATCGTTAAGCCTCCGTCCCCCACCCCGACTCCACTGCTTGACTGGAAGAAGAGGCAGGATCACTACTGCCTGTGGCACAGAAAATAGTTAGGATTCCAAGTCCTTGTCTCACACAGAAGAAGAGTGATCTTTATCAAGGAAAACAGTGTCTCCAAGAGATTTTCTTTCAAATGCAAAATGAGAGGCCTTTATGCTCCTTTGATAAGGCCAACTCTTGGCCTAGTGATCTCTTCAACAGTAAGTTTGTACAACCACAGGACTTCTGCTTGACATCTTGGGAGTGTACACTTAATCTTGGACTCCTAACAACTCATGTCTCTGTATTCACATCGGGGAATGACACTGTGTGAAAAATTCACCATTGTACTGTATTCTGTGTGTCCAGTTTACACAAACAAAACCACCGCCAAATCCGGCTAGTCCTCAGACAATGAGTAAATTCAGTTGAAATGCAGATGATCTGGTGGCTCTGTATGGACCTCAGGTTTTGTATGCTTGTTGGGTAACTACTTCTGTTCCTCTGAAACTAATGATTTTTAAAAAGTTTCCCTGGGCTCCAAAATACTGCAAGGGTGTGATATTAACTGTTACTTTTAGCAGACAGAAAGTACTATACTGCATTCACATCATGAATTTCAACCTTTTGCCACAGAATATGGATCATAAGTGGATGTGAGATAGCTTTTAGATCTGCTCAAAGGCTGAAATATTGAGTTAAGTCGCTTCAGGAGTTCTTTGAAAGAGATGGAGAAAGGCACAGATCCTGAAATACTTGATTCATGATCAGAAAGATAAAGTATTATATCTAGGGCTTTTATAAAAGTGAATAAAGGTATCTTTAATTTAACATGATCATAGGTTAGACTGAACTTATTATGCATGGCTCTTAGACATTTTTTTTGATGCTTCCCTTGGTAAAGAAAAAGGAAAATCTTCTTATATAGTTTTATATTAGAGTAATGAAAAACCAGGTAGTATAATCATTTTAAGGATAGCTCTAAATACAAACGTGATGCCAAAATCTGGTGTGTAAGGTTTTAACAAATAACACGTAATCTGCTGCTTTCATTTTAATGAAAACACATTGCAGGTCATTTATGTCTAATTTGTATAAAATTTAAAGTTTTAAGATTAGCAGATACTATAAAAGTAACAGCTAATTCAGGATAATAAGATTTTTATAATCAGAATTTTAAGAGGACAGAATTATAATTTAATTAACACAAGAATGAGTGGGAGTCACTATGTGCATATATTGAAACCAAATAAATGGCTTCATCCTGCTTCTGGTACTCCTCCAGCAACCTGTTTTAGTTAGGATATATCACAAATGTGGTTACATAAATCCAAAATTATGAATTCAGTTATGCAGACTCACAACACATAATGCAACCTATTAAAAAGATTACACTTAAATAACATGCTAAATTTGGTGACTAAAGACCCAATTTTCTTTTTTCTAATTTTCAGTATGGTACTTTGAAATATATCCACCCTAAAAAACATGTGTGAGCAATGTTAAAATGTGTGTGTGTGTGTGTATATATACATACATATGTATATATATATGTATATACATATGTATGTATATATACACATACACATACATACACACACATACATACACATATACACACACACATACATACACACATATATACATACACATATGTACATATACATACCTCAGCAGATCTGTCTGCATTCCCATAAACACTATAAATAGGTCAATGGTCTATTAATATTTCTATGAATTTTGTAGGATCCGTGATGGCATCTGGGCAATAAAATATATTTAGCCTTATTTGCATAATGGTAAATCTCTCAGACCTCTCATGGATTTTTCATACATAATGGGGTTTGGGTTTTATGAAAACTGACACAGGGGTCTGGATAACTGTCCATTGCCTACCTTCGCTCTGTCTTTTTCTAACTCTGCACATATGTGCACCAGCCACACACAGAGTATGTACACAAACACACAAATATTTCAAAATGAAAAAAATGTCCAAAATACTGCATAGGACATCGACATGGTAATACAATCAGCATCTATGTCTGGATATTACTATTATCAAAACATCAGTTATTCCCATTACATAGGAGCTTCTCCCTTCTTCCCCAATCTCTTCATAGAACAGTAAATTTCTCTTAAAGAAAGGGAAAAATGGATGCTTAGAAACATGGTGTTTTTAATCTGATCCAGCCCTCTGGCTTACCTTAGAGATTGTGTATCTGTGTGTGTGTGTGTGTGTGTGTATGTGTGTGTGTGTATGTGTGTGTAAAAATCACATTATATACAATACAATTTTTACAGAAAGCCTGGCAGCTACAAATAAGAGGTAGAACTACTCAAAACTATGTTTCCTGCTGCAGGAAAAAATTCATTTTCTTTACAGTAATTAAAAAAAAGTTTAAAAAATTGACAAAAAATAAGTTGCAGGTTAGGCCCCATAATTTAAACAACAAAATCTACGAAGAAAAATATTCTTCAATGTACTCAACAGATAAGATCATTAAAGGGTTAAAAAAAGTTGCATAGGAAAAAGGGATATTCCAGCACTTGCTACAATGATGGCAACAGTTTCTCTACAGGGAGTTAAGTACCTTTAGTTTTTCTTCTTTTGATAACTCTAAGATTAGGGCTTACAAGCAAGAGCAAGTTCGCATTGCAGCACTTTTTCCAGTCCTGGAAAGCTCTAGAAGCAAGAAGGGACTCTGCCTGGAGGTCAAGGTTTATTCTACCAGGCAGACAGACAAGCCAGTAAGCACAGCTCCAAAGCTAGTTGTAAGTTCCTTCAATACGTTAAAAAGGTGTTACAAAATCCTTAATACTTTTGCCCTCTGCTTAATAAAGGAAAAGGACAGGGTCTGTGTGTGTCTTCAGTGACAGAGGAATTTGGTTGTCAGAGGACACATCTGAAAGTGTGAAAAGAAAAGGGGATTCTTCAGATGTTTTTAAGGAACAGTGCAGTATGGTCTTGACTTTACCTATGCAAGAGAGAAGCAGAGTGAGCACTATATTATTTGGCCAATGACCAAAACCCAAAACAAAACAAAAATTAAAAAATAAACAACCAGACAAAACCCCAGAACATTAACAACAAAAACTGTCAATTTTAAAGAAAGACAAACAGGTTACAATGTAGTTTCTGTTCCCTTGCTCCTCCAGAAATAATCATTGTCTTCAGGCTCAAGTTCTATCCTAATTTGAGGCACAACTTTTACTGGAGTTCTAGGAGGACTGGAGAAAAAAGAAAAGAAAGGAAATAGTAAGTAAATCAGATTTCCTTTATCATGTGTCAAATATACTTCTGCACTGTGCAGAAGCTGGATGGGTCTGTCCTTTGTTCTCTTTAAAATACTTATCTGCTCTTTCTGTATTAAACACAAACATTCTTAAATGGGAGGAAGGTACCAGAAGAGTCAAGAAATTCAAGTAAAAAATTTCTTAAAAATTTCATACCTAGGTTTCAAAAAAAACACACACACAAAAATCAAGAAGAAGGACGGCCATGCAGGTGATACTGTGAGAAATTAAAAGGACAAACAGACTTACATGAAGAAAATATTCATGAGTTTTGCTTTTCGGAAAATCAAGGAGGGTCTGAGGTCTCTGCAGCCATGTTAAGATTAGGGAAGAAAACTACTGGAGAGCTGCCAGCAGTTACCCTTCAAACAGAGATGATGCGGAAGCAATAAAAGCGAATGTGAGTCCTGGGCTTTACCTTAATGACAATGAAAGTTCCATTACTTCGCAGTATAGTAGGCCTCGTAGAACACTTTCTACATAAAAGCTGGGGAGAGGTTCGGGGATTGGGTAAGCGATTTCAGATAACTTGTAGACAGGACAGGAAACAAGGTATTCTGCCAATAATCCACCATGGGCTACATTTCTGAGGGGCAATCATCCCATAGAACAATGTAAAATACCGAGTTGTCCTTTACCTTGGCATACCGAGTGACTGAAGGAAAGGAATTTTATCAGCATGATGTGTGGCGTTCAAGGAATGTTGGTGATCTTTCTCCTGGAAAAAAAAAAATTCTTTAAATCATAAACAGCAGACTTAGGGAACATATAAAATTTGAGTAAAAATAAAAATTGTCATAAAAATTGATGCATTACAATGGGAAAGAGAAAGGCATACTTAGACAATTTCAATAGACACCGTATTGACCTAAGAATCTAACTAATGTGATGAAGATAAAAATCTGTTAGCTTCATTTCCTCTGGGTGAATACAATGGGATGGACCGCTGTTCTTTTTGGTGAGGGGGTAGGAGGCCAAACATTTGTAGAGGATCTACTTAATGTCTTAAGTTTTGCCCTTGGATTTCCTTTCTTCTTCGGCATCCACAGTTTTGCCCTGCTGTTATTCATGGGGGGAGAAGATTTTGAGGAACTTAATTTTCCTGCATCTCTACTAACAATTTTGTTCTTTCATGAATTATAAAAGACTAATATGGCATTAGAAAAGATTTCAGTTAGAATGATCAGAGATATTTTGCTTAAGTAAATTTCTAATTCATATCAATTGTTCCATGCACCTTTCTAATGGATTTCTGAGAGAATGAATAACAGCTACCACTAAAAGAACCATTTTGCCATACAACTTTCTTCATGAGCCTCCAATTCTAGCTGGTGGTGTTTTTTATTTATTTTTTATTTTTTTGCAGCAGCCTTTAAACTGTACTTAGAAGGGCTATCCTAGGTCATGATGCCAACAGAAGACATATGTGCCGTGTCCCTTACACAGTTTTGTTTTGCTATGAATGCATTAATAAAATGAAAAATGAAGCCAGAATATAGTTTGAGAAGCTTGAATTGAAACAAGAAATATTAACTAAATCCTGTTAATGGGACTGAGAAGAAATTAGCCTCAGTTACATGTCATGGGTTACAGACTGGGCATCAGAGCTGAGACTGCTTTAATTGTTCTTTAAACCCAGTGTGGCAGCCAGCTTCCAAGATGGCCTCCCAGCCTTCCTGGTGCCTCCTGGCATTCATGTCCTTGTGTCATTCCTTTCCATGTTGTACCAGGGTTGGGTGGCGTGTGACCCTTAGAACATGGCAGAAGTGATGGCATGTCACTTCTGAGATTCAGTTATAAGAGACTGCAGCTTCTGCCTTGGTTTCTCTCTCTGTTCTCACTGGGCTTGGGGGAACCTATATTACGGGCATCCCTAGGGAGGTGCCCATGGGCCAGGGAACTGAAACCTCCTGCCAATGGCCTTGTGCATGAACGTGGAGCTGATCCCAATTCCCATTGTCTTCAAGCTTAGCCCCCGCCAAAGGCTTGTCTGCTGTCTCACGAGTCGCTAGAGCCAGAACCACCTAAATCAGCTGTTCCTAAATTCCTGAACATCCGGAACTATAGAAGAAAATATATATTTGTTGTTTTAAGCTGCTGAATGTTTTGGTAATTTGTTACACAGCGACAGGAAACTAATATGCCCAATTTTCATAAACAGTCATTCATTTCACACTTTTCTTGGCAACCTCTTCCTGAAGTGGAAGTGGCATTGTCAAACAGAAGTCAAAGTGTCTCAACTGTCTTTTTTCCCATAACAGATCAGTAAACTTTGAAGTACATCTGGATCTGAAAGAATACATTTTCTTCAAATGAGAACCCAAAGGGAAAGTAGTTTGGAAGCAACTGCTACTTGATATTGGAAAAGCTTGAGCTATTCACTAGTGTAACTTCGGAGGTTTTCCCCTCTTTTCAAGTGGCCTGTTAACTCAATTACAAAAGAAAAGATGGTATGTTGGAAACCGTTACACCTTAGTCACCAGGCTATTGCCCCTGAAAAACCAGTCCACTTAAAAAGGTGTTTTTAGGGGCGCCTGGGTGGCTCAGCTGGTTAAGCATCCGGCTTCGGCTCAGGCCATGATCTCACAGTTTGTGTGTTCGAGCCCCGCGTTGGGCTCTGTGCTGACAGCTCAGAGCCTGGAGCCTGCTTCAGATTCTGTGTCTCCCTCTCTCTCTGCCCCACCCCTTCTCATGCTCTGTCTCTCTCTCTCAAAAATAAATAAACGTTAAAAAATAAAAAAAAAAAAAGGTGTTTTTAAAATAGCAGGAAAGGAATAAAGAAATTAGGAAGAAAATGTACTATGTCTTATAAGTAATACCTGAAAAGTTTTGTTAATATTTTATGATTGCTAATTTAATTGAAAATAACAATTATTCCAAATTCTCAATACGGACAACTGATTTACTGATCATTTAGAGGCCTATGATGCAATTTCTCTCTTGAGCTCATTTGGTCATTGGCTAAATAAAGCCTAAGGAAGACAAAACCATAATAGACAGTGATGTAGTACTATAAGCTGCAATTCTAAATACCAGCAGAAAAAAAAGAAAAATCAATTAAAAACATGGTTACGAGTTTAGCAATTGAAAGAAACTGGTGAGAACTTGGGTCAGAGAAAAGACTACCAAACAAAAACTTAGAAGGTTACGGATAAAAGAAAGAAGAGTGAAGCTCAAGGATGTAAAAAATGGAGTTTTATAATAATGAAGTATAAATCTTCAAATAGAGAAACAGGAAGAAAATAGAGGGGAAATTAAATGATCATTCTAAAGATTTTTCTCTGCAAGTACAAATCATATTTGAGCAGTCATGAAAGAGGTTAGTTGTACTCACTGTCGGAAGGTTTGCTATCTCTTAGGAAAGGTTGCTGTTCCATGATGTCCATTGGAATTTTAATACTTGGAACTTTTTCTGAGTATGGGCAGTCAGACTGTGAAAGAAATTTGTAACAGTTTTTAGAAAGTTTTTACAATACAGCCCTTCTTTACCTCCCAGTACTGATCAAATCTATCATAGTATCATTCACATTGTCTAAGGAGAAAATACTTTGATATAATCATTTTCACTTGCTAACTTTTCAAATTCTACACATTCTCACATTTGTTTTCCTCTCTTCTGAGTCAATGGAGTTAATTAAAACTAGAACCACACCAAATAGATATCACTACAAATTAAAACAAGTGTAAAGCTTACATAAACTGGATTACCAATCATCAAATATCTATGGGTTTGTTACATGTATAAAGAAAATAATCTCAATATGAAACATTAAATCTAGGATAGGAAACTTCCTGGACTATAACATGGGCTTACAATTCTTGTTTCATTTATGCTTTCTGATTCCATGTTCAAGAAAATGAGGACTCATCTTTCTTTCCAAGACAGGTAGAAGACTAACATTCATGATCAAGGAGCCCTGTATGTACAGTTGAAAATAAACCTCTCCCTCTTACTCTAATACTCTAGCAAAACTATTTTATAGTTAAAGTTTCATTTCAATTTGCTCGTACCAAATATATTTAAAAGCTTAGCAAAACATGAGAAAATAAAAATCGAAAGGAAGGTACTAGGGAGCTATTCATGGGGCTGTTTAAGAAAACAGGTCACCATGGGGCACCTGGGTGGTTCAATCAGTTAAGTGTCTGACTTTGGCTCAGGCCATGATCTCTTGGTTTGTGGGTCTGAGCCCCATGTCAGGCTCTGTGCTGACAGCTCAGGGCCTGGAGCCTGCTTCGATTCTGTGTCTCCCTCTCTCTGTCCCTCCCCCACTTGAGCTCTGTCTCTCAAAAATGAATAAATGTTAAAAAAACAACAACAGGTCACCTAAGCCAAAACTATAACAGATTTTCACAGGATTACCACCTTACTTTTTTTTAAAGAAATCATTATATTGAATCCAAGTCTATGTTTAGACTGAAAAGATAAAATCCATCCCTTAACTGAAACTACCAGAGATGGCCTTTAGCAGAAAGATGAGGGGAGGGGGGTAAGAACTAGAGATCAAAGAAAATAAAGAAAAAATAAACCTTAACATACAGACTACTACATACATTGAAAATTCCTTTAAGGTGAGTCTAAAGATGGTAATAAGCCACCATATGGTTTTAAGGGACTGAGATATTGCATTTAAATTGACAAAAAAAAAAAAAAAATGAAGACGTCACATGCATGTACCTTTATGTGAATGTCAAGAAGGACAAGTTTTAACCACAGTATTTCAAACATTTCCCCAAATAATAGCATTTATGGATGAACAGGTTGGAAGCCAACCCTTAATCATAGCCTACAGGAAGGTCCAAAAATGACTGAGTGGCTCAAAATATTGGCAAGCCATAATTTTTCACTACTTCTGCTCACAAATGTGCTGTAACCCCCATGCCCCTCTGTGGCTCTCTATATCCATGGATCCTAGCATCCATGATTACCAGGTGGACACTAGGAGAGTCACCTTCCAGATAAAGAGCCCCCAAATAATAAGCTCAACACACAGAACTTACTACACACATGTACTCAAATTGCCTGGTTGAGTTCACTAAGACAAATACACAAGCTTGTTGTTTTTTGGTGGGGGTTGGGGCAAGAAGAAAAAGAGGAAAAGAAAAGAAACAAGTAGCATACATTATCTTCAAGAAATCTGTTGGAAATACAGAGCTGGAAACAGTAAATATCATTAATAAAAGAATAGCATTGTTTAAATAAAATATGATCTGTTGAAAATTGAATCAAAGAATTAGAAGAACTTCTCAGGAGCTCATTTGATACAACTTTTGAACTAGAGAGCATAAATTTAAAACATCCCCAAAAGTTGACAGTTTATTATTTTTTTTCTTAAAAACTATTAGAGATGAGGATTCTACAATATTATTTTCTATATTAGTTATATGTAATAAATTTTAAGTTTGGTGTCCATGTATATAAACTGGCATACTTGTTTTGAAAATTCAAGATGAGGGGCGCCTGGGTGGCGCAGTCGGTTAAGCGTCCGACTTCAGCCAGGTCATGATCTCACGGTCC
Source organism: Panthera tigris (assembly GCF_018350195.1). Taxonomy (NCBI): domain Eukaryota; kingdom Metazoa; phylum Chordata; class Mammalia; order Carnivora; family Felidae; genus Panthera; species Panthera tigris. The sequence goes on from NC_056663.1 coordinate 146,729,243, forward strand.
GTGAGTTTGAGCCCCGCGTCAGGCTCTGGGCTGATGGCTCAGAGCCTGGAGCCTGTTTCCGATTCTGTGTCTCCCTCTCTCTCTGTCCCTCCCCCGTTCATGCTCTGTCTCTCTCTGTCCCAAAAATCAATAAACGTTGAAAAAAAAAAATTATAAAAAAAAAAAAAGAAAATTCAAGATGAAATATTACTTTAATTATGTCAGTATTTCAAGTGTTCCCTTTTTTGTCTTGAGTGGCCTAGAAATTAATTTCAAATTTTGATTTCTATTGAATGTGTAAACATTTTTTAACCATTCTTTTTAACACTGCACCCTAATCTGTACTGCAATTTAAACACATTCCCTTTTTCTGTCATCACTGGAAACAGAAAATCTATACACCTGTTCTCACTGAAGATGGATGATGACAGTCACAAAACTTCCCTCGGACTCTTTTTCTCTTTAGCTAAATGTGCCTCACATATTTAGACTTTTTTTTATTGGATCAATTTATCTGAAATCCAATTGTGTCTGTTGCCTTCCTTCACTGTACTATTTCTAAATTCTCCACAAAAAATACAACCAGACAGCCTGACCAGCTGGAAATAACCAGACAGCCCTGGATTGGAGTTTTGGCTTTGCCACTATGGCTGTGTACACTCAGAAAAATGACTTAACATTTCTCAGTCTAAATTTTCTCCTGTAAAATAGGAACAAAAACATACACTATAAGGAGCTGTTATGGCAAGTAAGGACAAGTATGTATGGTCAATCAAAATGATCAAGTACAGAGTAGACAGCAAAACTTAACTATACTCCCACTTTAGAATACTTTACCAGGGACCAACTAGAATTTCGATACTGTACTGTGTAAAATCCAGAAAAAATCTTCACATAGAAAGTGTCATTTTGGCAGTCCTTTATTCCAGGCTACTGGGACAACCTCTGTGTGTGTGTGTGTGTGTGTGTGTGTGTGTGTGTGTGTGTGTAAAAATCCCAGCTTTTCTCCTAGCACTGATTACAGACCCCTGCTGCAGCACCCATGAAATGGTCTCCTAAACTAAAGATGAAAAAATGGGCAATAGTTTTATTTCTCTAACCTTAATCACCCAATTGCAGGAGGATCATTTGGACTACAAAACTGACAACTACAATTCTGTAAAACGACCCTAGGCTCCAAGACCCTTTCCTTTTCCTTGAAGGGTCACAGAGAAATAATCTTCAAGTCCAATGTGAGGGTAAGTACAACAGCAGAGGACTTTGGTTGAGTGCCTACTCAAATGGATACATAGATCACAGGAGGTGAGGTCACAGGTATTTGTCTACATCAGGCTTAAAATTACATAAAACTGAGTTATTATCTCAAAGTTAAACCCTGGATTATCAATAGTAAAGCAAATACATTTTACAGCATTTTGAAGCAAATTTTCTTTTTATCTGTGAAATGGGAGATTGGAGTTCTTTAGATGTGTTTTTTTTTTTTTTTTTTTTTTGGTGGTGGAGGGAGTCATTTTATTGCTATCAGTATATTAATGGCTATAGAAAGACTTCAGAAAATATAAAAAAAAAACTAAAGAAAGAAATAAAGGGCAAAGGAAGACTGGCATGTAACACAGCCAGGTAAATTCTCTGAATTCATCTCACATAAAGTATAATATATATATGACATCCATAAATGTCTCACATTTATTTGTTTAGCTTTATTTTGGAATTTTGGAAAGCCTTACATCATCATTGTCACTGTCCAGACTTCCTTTCTTCTTTTTCTTTTTCTTCTCATCTTCCTTCTTTTTCTTGTCCTTTTCTGGAATGACATCATCGAGGAAGCTGAGGTCATGTTGGGAGAAGAGGTAGTCCATGCCTTTTCTGACAGCTACAAGTGCCAAGATCTACAAGGACAAATATAGAAAGTAGGAAAGAAACAAGGTCAGATAAAGTCATAGTGAGTATCGACACTACTCTATCAAAGGCAGTAGAAACTTATAGAAGGCGAGAATATGACAGAACTCATCTTGCTTATATGGATTTATATTAAGTGGACCATAAACATCTTCTTTATGGGGAACCTGGATCATAAAAGTACTAAGTCAAACTCACTTTGTTCACTGAAATGTATGATCACATTCACTTAGAATTTCAACACGAAAGGATTATTTTTTAAACCATTTTCTTCCATGTCAGATTTTTAATAAATGGCTGAGAGTTTAAAGGGAAAAAACAGCCTACATATGATTTCTAATTATTCAAAATTAAAACATTATGCAGGTTTTTGAAAATCAAGAAAATTTGTATGACATACAGTACACTAAAACATCTTCAAGGTACTAATAATGAGACAGCATTTGAGTACGCACAGACCACTTAATCTACTGGGTGACTTCAATCACTATCATGACCTGAAAACTTACTGTGTGACAGATGTCGTGCTAAACTCTTAGGCGGTATTTTTCTCATTTATTCCCACCACAAACTCAAAAAGTAGATATTATGATCTCTATCTTACAAGTGAGGAAACTGAGGCTTAGAGACATCCAAAATCACAAAGCCAGAAAACAAAATACAAAGGGCCCCCAGCTGTCTACCTCTAAAATCGGTATTCTTAAAATACGTATCTTTGATTCTATGAGTTGCCCTTGAAGAGTAACTTGTAAAAGTACATTAAAGATGCCTTTGCTCAAGAATAAAATTAGTATGTACTAGGATATAGGAGTCATGACTGTCTCAAATTAAACAGTTGGGTTTATCCACATCATGCTCTCTATATGTCCATTTTTCATCTCCGGGAGAAATTAACAACATCTACCCTACTGATATTATACTATTGCTTTGTGATCAAACAAAACCTCTGGAAAAGTAAAAAATACTTTATACAGATAACACATTTATTATTATTATTTACAGCATCAGCATTAAGTGATTTACTGGATACATTTCAAATTTATGCAGACCTTACTTTGTTTTTCCTGCCTGTAGCAAAACTAATAGGTAGACTATACCAATGGGCAAATGGGAGTCATTTCTCACACTCATTGTGTTTTCCAGTAAGTTAACAGAGTTTAAGGGGAAAAAAGGGATATAAGTGAAAAAAAAATATGACAAACATCACTAGTATTTTATATAATTTTTTTCTTCCTCCTTCTTTTTGTTTTCCCTTGGAGAAAAAAAAATTTACAAACAACAAACACATGTAAGATAAATTAGGGGCACCAGGGTGGCTCAGTTGGTTAAGTGTCCAACTCTTGATTTTGGCTCAGGTCATGATCTCACAGTTTGTGGTATCAAGCCATCAGGCTGTGCACTGACAGTGTGGAGCCTGCTTGGGATTCTTTCTCTCCCTCTCTCTCTGCCTCTCCCATGCACACACACACACACACACACACACACACACACACACTCTCTCTCTATCTCTCTCTCTCAAAATAAATAAATAATACTAAAAAAAGGATAAAATAATAATCTTGGGTAAGAGTAAGAGGATTTTCATAAAAAATAAAATATGGTCTGTGTACGAAAATTCTGTGGGAGAGACAAAGCAGACTGAGAGGCTGGCTTGGTGACTTGTTTCAAGTGTACACATGTACATTTCCTTGCAAGAAATGGAAAGTTATGGTAAAGTATAAAATTTAGTGATAAAGCCAAAAATAGACCTAGCATTTCCTTTTTTACTTCTTTCACTTGTACTTCTAAGTGCAATGTTAGTTATGTTACCTTGCTTCTCATCATCTGAGAGCCCAGACTTACCCTTAAACTTAGCATGATGCAAACCAGCAAGCAGTTCAAAAACTGCACTTCTCACTCCATTTCTTCCAAGTCACTGGATGACCTGTCAGATGCTGCCAAACTTGCTTTCTTATTATTTGGACTGAAATGTGTTATGCTTTGTTATTTAGACTGATTCTAGTATACAATATTTTAAAGATAACTAATGTGCACTGATGTCTACCTAATGTCAGGCACTGTGCTCTATACTTAATATTTATTACTGATGCTCAGAGTAACAATACTAATGCCATGCCCATTTTACGAACAAGTTAATGGCAGCTCATGAAGGCTCCCTGATCAGCAGAAACCAGTGCTGGGATCTGAACTCAGCTGAGTCCGACACTAAAGTCCAGTGTAGATGACCACAGACATAGGAACCTTAAATTACAACTGATCAATTCAAAGTTATTTGGTCAAAGCTGGAAAAGAGTAGAACCACACAGAGAAGACATATATGTCTTCTACATTACAATAACAAATGATATTGGTATGACTTGATGGGTAGGCTCAAGGAAAGGAATCCCTACCATGACTGGGAAAATGATAGCAGCCACAGTGGACTTGAGGATCCAGAGCAGGGCTAGACATAACACCTGCAGGAAAGTGAACAGGTGGACTCTGCGCAGGGGGACATGGCGCAGGTAGATAAAGTCTGGCTGATGCTTCAGGGGCATCAGAAGCAGCTTCAGACGATCCATGAACTGGGGAGGGAAGAAGAGAGTACAACTGTATTACTTCAAGAGCTGATATGCAAACTCATTTCCACAATGCCTAACTAATGATTAGTGATTTATATACTATAGTTTAGGCAAGCAGTATCCCTTCCAGAGGACATTGGTCAGGGAGTGCAGAAATTTAGTCCAGCACAGTGAGACATAAGAGGAGTCTTCCGATTCCTATTACTTTGCAGGAATGTGATGTAGATATATGAGATAAAGTGGCTACCAAAGAATAAAGTCACAAAGCCAAATATAAATTCTAGATGCTCATCTCTTCCTTTCTATTTTTACTATCTGAGTCTCGGGAGAGAGGATCTTGTGACTAACTTCGTCATGATGTGCTGAAGGAAGACATGTAACTCATGTATCTTACTCTGCCTCAGTCACCTTACCTGAAAGAAGAGAGGATGCTACTATGCATCTTATGCATTTAAGGGATGTTTCAAGGATAGAAAGGAAGCATCCAACTTGAAAATGGGAATGCAATGGTATTTTCGTAAATTCCACACTATTTATCTACGGCATAACTTAACTAATAACGTGCATAACTAATGTCCAATTCACTACCATTTCTTTTCAAAGAAAAGCCATAGGACTTTTATAGTGAGTTTCAGAGTATCAACAACCAGATATTTGAACCTAGGGGAGGCTATCACAGTGCTGTGCAGAAACAGGTACTGAACTGACCACTGGCATCTCTGTGCCAGGTACTGTGCCTCAAAGCTTAACTGCTGAGTTTACGTTGATGATGATGAGAAGAATGATATTTCAGTACCTACCATAGGATCTTTCAAATAAAAGATATTCAGTAAATAGCTGCTGAATTGAATTATGATGTAATAAAACTCTGAAACAGTATTTCTGCTTTCTTTCTGGAGGAAAGGGAGAAGTGTAGAAGTAAGGAAGACTGTTATGGACAAGCTTCTCAGAAGCTATTTGCTATGTAACAAACTTTCTTTCTCCATCCAGGCCTACTTTTCATTGGAGGGGGCCTTGCTGTTTATAAAGATTGTGTTACAAAATTTCTTGCTAAATCAAATCTTGCCAAAAGGTCTGAAAGAGGGAGAATAGGGAGAAAAGTGAAGAGAAAAGGCAATAGGGGCAATAGCACTGCTGAATTTAAGAGATCCACTAGCTGTCCCTTTAGCAAAGGTTTTTTTCCCCATCACTATGAAATTCTTGATTTTTTTTGCCTTCTGTTTAATTTAATAAACATGTAATGAGCTCCAATCATCAGTTAAAGACATAAAGTCTAACTTCTGATCTAGACTGACTTATTAAGGCAAAAACAAAAACAAGAAAGAAAGAAAGAAAGAAAGAAAGAAAGAAAGAAAGAAAGAAAGAAAGAAAGAAAGAAAGAGAAAAATAAAAGAACTATTAGTTTGGGGGCCATTATTAGTTTTATATTTTTCCATTGAGGGAAAAAAAGAATATTTTTACAATGCCAGGTAAAAATAAACTATTTTTTATATATCTGTACTTGTCTGAAGTTTCACAGGCACAAGTAAACCCCCATTCACATTCATCTAGTCCAATCTATGAAGAACCACCTTGTATTTTGTGACAAATATCCTAATGGGACCTAAAGAAGGGAAAATAAAATAGCCTTGTCTGCTTTTGGGGGTCTGGCCACCTGCCCAGTTCTATCTGACTCTAAAACCAAATTAATCTAAATTCAATAAATGAAAGCAAGGACTACTATGAGGGGGTTTAAATGAATTCTTATGATGTTCACAGAACATGCCGTCTTTTCCCATTAAAACATTAGTAAGTGCTAAATAAGGCTACAATTAACAAGGTGCCAGAAAACAGCAGAAGTACTTCCAGTTTCCTGGTGCCAATTAAATTAAACCTCAATTGAAAGACAAAGTCCCTTACAAAGTTCTTCCTAATGATTTTTTTTTTTAAAGGGGGCCAGTTTTACCCAAATTGTGGATAGCTGAAGTTTTGGACAAAAGTAGCACTAAACCACATTGACTTTATTCTTTTATTGGTTCAAAACTTTTGATCACTGATCACAGCCATATGAAAAGTAAATCAAATAACAGCCTGTTCTTAGAATAGTTTAAAGGCGAAGAGATAAATAGGATCTTGAAGAGCACACTGGAAGGGTTAGATTTCTTTCTGGAGATGAAGGCAGGAGAAGAGGAAGGACAGAAGGGAGGGAGGAAGGTGATCCTAGGTCCTCTCTCACTTTCCTAGTGAAATGACCTGTAACAGCTTATTTCAAGAATGGGTATGTATGATAACATTTGTTAACACAAATTAATTTTGTTAATTAACTCAAATAAAAAGCAGGTGTTTGGCAGAGAAAGTAGCAAACGAATGCATTTTCTTTCTTTAACACGCAGTGTTCTATTATTTTTGGTGTACAATATAACGATTCAACAATTCTGTACATTACTCCATGCTCATCATGATAAGTGTACTGGTAATTCCCTTTCTCGAATTTACCCATCCCCCGACCTACCTCCCCTCTGGCAACCACCAGTTTGTTTTCTGTAAATATATGCATTTAAAAAACTCAGCGGTTAATGAGTAGCACTTTTCCTCAAAGATCTGTTACTGGACTACTATTACTACTGGAAAAAATACAACTATACTTAGATTGCTATAGAAAACTTACCTGTACACCATTAAGGGATGCTACCCCCATATACAGGAACACGCCATACAGTACAGGCATGGGAATAAACTAGAAAGAAAAAAAAAAGTCAGAGAGAGGTTAAAAACAACAATAATAAAAACAATAATGAAGAAGTATAGTTTAAAAAAAAGCCAAATCTGAAACTAAAAGATAGGACATAATAATACTCATCATGATAAACTTCTAAACTCTGTGCTAGAAATAAATGGAGGGAGGCTTTCAACTTTCATTTGATCCTGTTTGCATTTTTTTAAACAATGAGCATGCATGACCTCAAAAAATAATTTTTTAATGGGAAAAAAAGGTTTGTTTTCCTTTCCCCTTAAAAGGAAAGATTATGTAAACCAGATGTTTGCATGGACTGTGAGGTAGAAAGAGAAGCAGACGGTTGCTTAGCTCCTGAGACCAAGTTCCTTTCCAACAGCCTGTTGATTTTTTCCTTAATAATTTTTGCCAAATGATCTATTGGCTTGGTGTGTAAATCCTCTCTCAATGAACCAAGCATGAAGTGGCTGTCCCCTTTCTTTCTCTAAGGAATATTAAGAGGACTAAATAATGAGAACACTGCTTAAAAGGAGCATTGAGCATACAGAAGCAACTCATTACACACATGTAGTAATACACATCTTTAAAAAGTGAATTAATAATTTTAATGCAGTAATTAGCAAGAGTCTTTTGTACTAATACAAAGTATTTTAGCAATGGGAAGTTGCAAAGCCATCTTCCCTCAGTTTTATCTATTCCTAGACCTTTGAAATGCCCTGAGTACTGTGGAAACAAGGATGATTCTGTTTCTGGGAAGTCTTCTATTTAAACAACAAAAGGTTCTCAAGCTTGGATTCTGAAAAGAAGTGCAAGTAATTTCAGTTTTCAAAAACCACAATCAATTAAGTCCCATCTTACCAATTCTACATAAAGGAGGCTATTGTAGCCAGAAAACAGTATGACTTCAGAGTAATTTTTAAAGAACTATTACATGTATTAAATGAAGCACAATTTCTACCAGCCTCTCCTTGTAATTACCTAAAACAGTTCTGTATCTGGGGCACCTGGGTGGCTTAGTCAGTTAAGCAGCTCTTGATCAGGTCATGACCTCAGGGTCCCGAGACAGACCCTGTGTCGGGTTCCACACTGAGCAAGAAGATTCTCTGCCCCTCCCCCCATGTATATGCACTGTCTCTTTCTTAAAATAAGTAAACATTAAATAAACAAACAAACAAACAAACAAATAAATAAACAAATAAATAAAATGAAACAGTTTTGTAGTTTTGACCCCTACTGGGGAATTAGTATACTCAAAATATGTCATTATCATCTCCAATTGTTATTGGCTAGCTATAGGAATTACTAAATTTATATGTAATACATATATTTATTTACACAGAATATCACATGATTCTTCTAGAAAAAAAAACTAATAATTGTAACATAGCTAATCTGATCTTGATCTCAGAAAAAAATGACACTAAATGCTGAAGGGGTGGGAGGGGCGGCCGGAGTGGTAGGGAAGCCACGTGTGCTGTAATACCTAACAGTCACCACAAAGAGGTGACCACGTCACATTCAAGCACTTGAGGTCTGACATGTGCCTTGTTTGCTTTAGAATGTGCACATTTCCATTCCTCTGTACGAACTGACCAAAAAGTAACTAACAAAGAAACCATTTCATAGCTTTCACTCATTTTTAAACTTTTTAAAATGTCTTTTGCAGGCAAGGGCACTCCCATTTTCCTTTAATATATGATGATTCCTTTCCTGTTATCTCATTTCTAATACCTTGGGAAGGAAAGAAAGGTAGAAGGGGAAAAGAGAAGTATAGTTCTTTTACAGTTGGGCAACTAGTTAGAAATCCTGCAGTAGTTACTTTTTAATCTGGGTGAAGTGTTTTTTGTGGCTTGAAAGAAAGTAATCACAAAGGTGATATTGAGCCTTATCTCCACCCCTCCCCTAAGTTTAGCCAAATATTTTCTCTATTACAGTTCTAGCACCAGAGTGGTGGAAAGTTGTGCTATGGTGTTGGGGTCCATTCTCTCTGAATTTATGATAGATTTCACCAAATCTACCATAAAATAAAATCAGAAGGTACCATTAACTCAGAATGGGGTATGGGTAGGATAACAGCCTTACATATGATGATGGGTTTTTTTTTGTCCCCCCTCCCCCCAAGAAACAGACTCCCTCTCTCTCTCTTTCTTTTCAGAGAGCGAAAGAGTGAACAAGTTGAGGAGAGGGGCAGAGGGAGAGAAGGAATCTCAAGAAGGCTCCATGCTGATGTGGGCCTCAGTCCCACAACTCTGGGATCATGACCTGCGATGAAATCAAGAGTTGGACGCTCAACCAACTGAGCCACCCAGGTGCCCCATGATGATGCTTTTTAAAAAAAAATTCTTTGGTGAAAAGGAAATAGCACATATAAGGAAGGCTATTGATTCAATTTTGGGGTCATCTTTAATGTGATACAGATGTCTTACAAAATTGACCATTTTCTTTAAGATAGTGCAGTGTGTCTTAATAAAAATCTTTCAGTTTGGAAATCTTGATGAAACCTGACAGAATTACTGGGTTAGAGGATTTTGGTGTTTTGTTTTGTTTTGTTTTGTTTTGGATTTGGTTCATGAGTCATATCAAAAAGTCAATCCTTAAAAATGCATCAAAACAGAAATTTCCCAAAGGAAGAAAAAAAAGAATGTTTTAAAAAGATGTGATCCCATTTTAAGTTAAACTAGTATAATATACATAGCAGTAGCAGGTAGACATTTTTATATAGCAAGACAGGAGAAATAAAAACTCAAAAGACACAAGAAATACTAGATTCACAGGCACTTCAAGAAATGCCAAGTGATAAAATTATGCAAACAAAATTATACAAATGTACCCAGAAAACCAAAAGGCTTAATTGTAAATAAATATTATAATGCCTTTAATAAACATTAAAAATGAAAAAGTTAAATGCTTGATCCTACAACCAGATAGAAAAATTAAATTGAAGTCAATGAAGATTCCACATACTCAGACTACATCCCCAAATTTTTAAAATTCTAGTGAATGTAGTTGCACTCTTTTTTACTTAGCCCTCTCTTTGATTTTCTGATAGTGTTAGAATATTCCCATAAGAAAAAAATGTGAAAGGGTAAATTTAATAAGAAAGGTAGATGGTAGTGGGTTGTCCACAGTACAGAATTCAGTAGAGGAGTGAAGCCTCCCAGCAGAATAATAGTCATTTTGTATGTGTATGTGTGTATGTGTGTGTATGTGTAAAACTTAGAATGAGGTACTGATTGAGAACATGAAAGCATAGACGTTAGACAGACCTGGGTTCCAATTCTGGCTCTACCCATTGTGGAACTCAGAGAAAACTGTCCCCTTCTATTTCCAGTATTCTCATCTATACAGTGGTTATGATAAAGATTACATAATACCTAGTTCAGGTCCTGGCTCATAACAGACACCCAAGAAATGATAAATGTGGTATTGATGTCATTATTTGCATCAGAACCATCACTAGCAACTGCCCAGCCTAGCCCCCTCTGGTCCTCTGTAGTGGGGGTAGGGCAGCAGCATAGGCCAGAAGGATGGCTGCAAAGGTCAGACTTGAAGCCTCGGTTTTATATAAGCTCTGCAATGTTGTTCTTTCAACTATAGTGACTGTCTTCAGGAATACGTTATGAAAATAACATCCTAATGCCCTTCAGCTTTAAAAATCTGGGACCATAAGGAAGGTGCCGCCTTGCAATCTGGTCCCTAGTCATTGAAGAAGCCATGGAGTGACTTATGATGAAGTTTGTGAAAATGTCACATTTCTCTCTACATAAGAGAACTGGAAATTGGATCAAAGAAGCTGGGGAAGATCAACTCATGGGAAATGAAAGTAAATGAGTTCTCTGAGGGCAATACCATTTTATTTTAAAAGGCAATAAACCATGATGGTTATGAGATCAGGCTTTGGAGTCAGAACTGCCTGAGTTCAAATCTTGGCTCTACCATTTAAGAACCTTGTGACTTGGCAAGTTATTTATATATATTTTTTTATCTGTAAGATGGATGCAATTATATGTACATTTTTCATAGGTTTTATTGGAGAACTAAATAAAAAAAAAAAATCAGTGCAGAGCTCTTGGTCCAGTGCCAACCTCAGTAAATGTAAGCGGCTATTACCACCATCATCTTCCTCGTCCTCACTATCCCCTCTCCTCGTTTCCCTGTTACTGAGCACAATGTGTGGCATATTGTAGGAGCTCGACAAATGCTTGCCAGATACAAATTAAACGCTAGCCTCTACATTTTAGAACCCTAAACAAATCTCAAAGACAAATTTTGGCTACGCCTCATGTTAAAAATGAACTAATTCAAGCAAAGGCAACAGAAGTAGCAGTGAACTTTACTTGATCTTTATTTCTTTAAGCTTGCCAAAAGAATGAGAAAAGAAAGCTCTAGGAACTGTCTTTCATCTTTTTTTGCTGCTCTGTGGTCTCCCCCAGTTTCCCCATACAGAACACTAGCTTAACAGGCAGTGTTTCTGCTGCAGAGACACAGATCTAAACTGTTTAACCGGTCTGGGAAGCCAGTTCTTCCTGCTTCCCCACAGTTCTGTACTGAATCGGTGGTGGGATTTGAGGCACGTATGACTGCAGCTAGCTAAGGTCACGGGGTATCCTCATGAACTTAAAGCTAATACGCTATGATTCCTTACACTCTTCCATGTAAAAAGACAGACTTCAGCAAAGAGATCAAGACAGAGGTCACAAATTTCATGTTCAAAGTAAGCCTGCATAAGTAGGCTCAGGCAACAACTACCCACCCTGCTTAATGCAGGGAGAAAATTACTTACATCATCTGAGGCCGCTAAGCCTGTGGGGATGCAGGGAACTGAGCAGGGAAGGTGTTGAGCCATGTCATTTTAAAAAGCGAAAGCCACATATTTTTTCTTGATCCTGTTCATTTGATCTGCCTTTCAAAGGCAGACTCTTAAGTAAAACCATTCTCTAAAGTTGTCACTTGTTCCTTTAAAACACACATTAGTCAAATGGTGGAGGAGAAAGGTTCCCTCCTCCAAAGTAACCGCTGATACCCCTTTCTGTGTGAATTCTGAGGTTAATGGTTAATCCTGACTTTTACTTAGTCATAACTTAGGTTCTAGTTAAACTGTACCCTCAACATCCGCTTGTTCTTGTATTGACTTTTCACATGAGCTACCAACAATTCTGTAGTGGATGCTTATAACCCACCAAATTTCAACGGTAAGAAGGGCACATGATCTGAAATCAGCTGATGTGATTCCTGAAGTAAAAAATAGTTCTACTTACTGAAGTTAAGGAATCACAATTGTCAATGCTGGACTGCTTTATTCTTGTTCGTTTCAAATTGAGGTTACCCACAATATGTTGGAAACTGTATTAACAAAATAATTTCATTTCCCACATTTTGGGCAAAACCTTGCCTAATAAAAATGTTCGCTAAACTACCTTTCTTGCTGATTCCTACAATGACTCTTTGCATGGACTCCGGGAGTTGCCAGGTGGGAATAGCCATAATTATGAACATTAGCAGCTGAACAAGGGTGAGCTTAAGGAAGGTCAAAAGGAACTCATGCTCATTGATCCCTTGTACCTCTCTTTCTCCTTTCTCCGCATTCTAATCTGCTCCTGCAGATACTAAGATGCTTTGCATATCAGGGCAAAAAGATTCATCGTAAAATAAAGAACAAAAGGGCTTTCAGCTTTAACTCCTCTGCAGCCATATTTGGGTGCAGGGTTAGAAAATAGTCAGGAAGAGGCGTTGTTGAAAATGTCTTGCATCTCTTCCTAAAAATAGCAATTTATACAGTATCTGTTCTCTGTGTCCCTTTGGGATCGTACATGATTACTCAGCTGACAGATTCTCCAGGATTAAAGCCCATTTGCTGTAATAAAAAAAAAAAGCCTTTAAACACATCTGACTTTTTGAGTTAGGATTTTATACTGTATTAATGAAAAGAAATGATATAAAAAGAAAAGAAAAAATGGGTGGGGACTGACAGGTACATTTGAACTGATGGAAAGATTTCTATTTATCCTCTACTAGTAACTAAGAGACCCTATTAAAAAAGAAAAATCTGCAGTTGTGTTGTGTAAGTCCACCGTTAGGAAACCCAGGGGCAAATTCATTCTTAGTAGATCCTCCCACAACATGAGATCACAATTGCCTGCAATGACCTCTCTAAAAATGGATCTGTCCAAAAAGAGGTTCCATTGCCTCTGTGGTAAAAAGCTGTCATTACACTTTCCACCAGTTGATGTGCTGGTAGCTAAGGGGCAACAATGGAACAAAAAGCCTTTTGGTAGTGGATTTGATGCTGTGAAACTCACAACTTCAAACCAACCCCACAACTTGGTTTGCACTGGCAAAAGTGGTAATAGATTTCTCTCTGTCCCTGTAGAATGTAAGACCTGTACTCTCTTTTTTTTTTAAGTCTATTATTTTGAAAGAGAGAGAGAGAGAGAACACACACGAGTTGGAGATGGGGCAGAGAGAAAGGAAGAGAGAGAGAATACCAAGCAGACTGAATTGTCAGCGCAGAGCCCAATGCAGGGATTGAACTCACAAACCATGAGATCATGACCTGAGACAGTATCAAGAGTTGAACTTAACCGACTGAGCCACCCAGCACCCTGACCTGTAGAGTCCTCCATATGTAACCAGAAACAACTTTGAGGTTATTTTTTATTTTACTTTCCCATGTGTTATGTGAAATATATATTCCTTCATGATTCTAGTCAGAAATCAGTTAAATCAGTTAGCTGACATTGTGGAAACCAAGGACAAGAGATGAATATTTATATCTTTTAACTACTTACCAAGTATTTTGTACATAAGGTATGCATTAATCTAAATACCCTGAGGGCAAAGCTGGTCTAAGCTATAGGTTAAGAAATTATAGTTCCACTTTCCTTAAATTCATCTCAATGGCAACTGACTTATAAATGTGTCAACTTGAGAGAAAAGGAGGGCTTTTGCCTTTTGGTCTCTATACTTCTATATTGTTTGAATTATCTATAAGAATGTACTGCTCCATAACTTGTGTAATTAAACAAGCATTTAAAAAATCTTAAAAATTAGAATTGTTTAAAAATAAACACAAAATGCGGGCACGTGGGTGGCTCAGTCAGTCAAGCGCCTGACTTCAGCTCGATCATGACCTTGCGATTTGTGAGTTCAAGCCCTGCATCAGGCTCTGTGCCGATGGTGCAGAGCCTGCTTGAGGTTCTCTCTCTCTTTCTCTCTCTCTTTGTCTGCCCCTCCCCACTTGCATGTGCGCTCTCTCTCTCTCTCTCTTTCTCTCTCTCTCTCTCTCTCTCTCTCTCTCAATAAATGAATAAACTTCAAAAAAAATAAACAAAAATTTTCAGAGAAAAATCTGGAAGGATATATCAACAGTGGTTGTTTATAGCTTCTAGGTATATAGGTAATTTGCATGCTTTGTACTGTGATGCAAAGCCTAAAGTAAAAATTATCAATAATTAGCCACTATTGTTAATAGAAAAAAAAAAGAATAAAATGCTTACATCACACACACACACACACACACACACACACACACACACACACAAATGGAAGCTTCATGACAGCTACACCTTCTCTTTTCACCCTATTTCTTTTAAATAGGTTTTCCCATATAGCTCATATTCATCTATTTTTGTAGATATTCACCCCATCAGTCAAACCTATATATTTGATTCCTAACTTTCTAAATAATCTACCATATCATTTTTCTTCTTTAAAAGTTCATTTCTAAAGTTTTCTAGTCATAAATCATAATTTTACTCTATTCTCCTAGGCAATAATTAAATACTGTCAGCAATAATTAAGAATAGGAGAAAAGTTACAAAATGATAATTCATGTTATCCAGGAGTCTAGTCTGTGTGCATATGGGGGGACTGGAGGCAGGATTTAGGAACAAGTAGATGGAAAGTGATGGGAAGAAAGGATATAAGGAGAGCAAGAAACATAGTGAGGAGGGGAGATCAGTTAGATTGACCTGTATGGAACTGCCATTTACATAGGTCAAAAAGCTTGGGTATTGGTAACTTAATACAGTTCAACCAAATAACTACAATAATAATAATAATAATAATAATAATAATAATAATAATAGAAGGAGTGAGAAGAACATCAAAATAAGTTTTTAAAGTCCTCATTCTACCTGACCTCTGCTTCAGTGTGTCACAGAACTGATGAGAATCTTGCAGATGAGGAATTCTACTCTACACATATCCAATTATCTGGAAGAGGCAAGTATTTCACATATTTACCTTCAAGATGGGAGCCATAAAGACTGACAGACCAGTCAGAATAAACACGAGGGTTCCAGTGACTCTTTGTTCTCTGAAACCAAATCAAAAGATTACCAATTGACTTCTTGTTTTCATAAACATGCTCTTGTCTTTTCACCTTCAAAAAAGACTGCACGATGAACAAACCAATGTTTGACTAAAACAGCAAAGGTGTTGATATCTTATATAAATGAATATCTCAAGTACAGCATATAAGCTCAACAGAACTACAAAATTTTCTTCTAACTATTGTATAATGTGATTTGAATTCATCAAGAGAAAAGTGATTCTTCTAAATCCTTTGCTTCTTTTACAATAAATATATAAAAAAAAAAAAAAGTCACTTGCTCCTGGTCCATCAATTACTGGCCTCTTTGAAGCCCTTATTTTTTTAAACAACTTGTACTGTTGTGTAATTACACCTTCTTTCATGGGAGACAGATATCACATTGTCCTACATTCTAATTAACAAACAGCTCAGGGAAATTTCATAAGTGCAATAAATCCCATCAGTCTAATTTCCAAATCTACAACACAAGAGTACTTTTTAACAAATAGGATTCCCATCCAACACCCCTTCCCCCAGCCCCCAGGAAAGAATCACCCACTGTTGTGGCGTGGGAAACAATGGCTCTGTCCTGTGAGCTATTCACCCAAGCAGTTAGGAGCAGGGTTTGCTGCAAAAAGTATTCAACACAGGATAAAGGTCTTATACAAGCCCTTCCTGGCTACCCAAACTTAACAGCTGGAGGTCAAGGTTTCTCAGTGCTTATGGAGACAGAAGATGAACTGGAAAATCAGAGTTCCTTTCCCTTAACAGAATCTTAAAAATCATAAGCAGACCCATGAGTTTTGAGGCGTCTCAACAGAGCTGAAAAGTTAGAGTTTGACCTTTAAAAAGGATTGTAATAGAGTACGTACCACAGCACCAAAATGAGCTGCATGTTCAAGAAAATGGATGGGTTGTTTGCAGTTTACGTTGGGTCGTTTAGCCTTTCATTAATCAAAGGAAATATATGTAACGTAAGAAGTGAACTCGAAAAATTATGGAAGACTTTCTTTCTAATGGAAATTTAGTCTTTTCTGGAACAGCAAGTACAGGAATAAGTTAATCATCACCAGCCTTTTCTCCTCCAGTTTTGCTCATTCCCTTTGAATGACATATAGATGTGGCATGGTAAGTTTTGTATAGCTATTTTCCTCTGACTTAACATACCTTACTCCTAGAAACTTTGGTTGTTCTCCAGGTGCAGAAGTCTCGGTCTCCATCTTCAAACTGTCAATGTGAGCAATGGAAATGACAGTTGCAGCCACATACCACGGAAGAGCCATGAAAGAGCACACCACCATGAGGATGGCCACCCAGAAGAGATCCAGGTGATATCCAGCTCCTTTCTGTAGAAAGAGGTAACAAAACCACATGGAGAAGATGCTCGTGCTTCTATCTCATCCTATTTCCAGATGGGAATTAAGATTACCAAATAACCCCAACTCTCTTCGCTTGCTAAAAATATCTACCTCAGGGTGAGCTCCCCAAGGAAGGCGACTTTATCTTCCTCACATTACGCACCCCCCCCCCCACAATTAAACACAAAGCTGCCACAAGACACCTCCTCTAACTTTACTGCGGTCACAGCTTACTTATCATTTGCTTATTGCTAATTATCCTCTCTGTGTCCAATTTTGTAATTAGAAAATTGGAGCTATATATCTACCTTGAAGAGTTACTGGAACCATTCAGTGAAGTAACAGAGGCAAAGCATCTTACAGAAACTTAAAAGATAGTAGTTCTAGCATAGTAGGAGTTCAAAAAATGGTGATGGTGTGGTGGTGGCAGTGGTTGTTGTTATTAACATAAGCACAACAGGCACCTTAAAGGCTGGTACTAATCCTTCTGTTTTTGACCATTTAGCAATATGCTGTTCATTTAGACAGTATTCAGAATATGAGGACCAAAGATCTAAAAGCAAACTTGAGAAGGTATGTATGACTATTTCTCACCTTTCATGGTATATGAAAATAATTGTTTAATAACCTATGAACCATTATCATTAAGGTAACGAATACCGCCTTAATCAGAATAGGCTGATTTCAAACACTGCCCAATGGTCATGATAACATTTACTGACTGGAAGAGCAGACGATGTAACAAAAGGTCTAGCTCTTTTACCCATTAACTAAATATTGTTAAATGTGTCCACAGTGTTATTCTGCGGTTATATTTCTCTGCTCTATTTATGAAGAAATCAAATGCCTAATACCCCTATGGAGGCTGAGAAAATAGAGCAGTCCATTTTCACAGCATGGAAGCAGCAGCACCAAGGGCCAGAGTACGACCAGTCTGAGGGAACGGAGATGCTGGATTTACAAAATGAGAATGTGATTTATACCAGGAACCTGATGACTGTTATCATTCAGATCCTGTTACAGTTAGTCAGAACACTGCTCTCCTCTCACCGAAAAGCCAAGATTTCACCCCTGGCTTGCAAATATGGTCCAATCATGTTCTCAAAGAACTCACCACAGGCAAGGGTAGCTGACACAAGAAAGAAGAACATATATTGACTTAGCCCAGGTTAAGACTATGAACAAAGTGTCCTTGGGAGACAAAGGTTAATATATACTCATAAAGCCAATTCATTTCGGTACAAATGGTTTGAAAGCATATGGTTTGAATTGGGAGTGAGATAAGGTAGGGGAAAGGAGAGCAAAGGGTGGGGATGAGCTAAAATAAACCTGTTCAACAATAACTAATGAGGTGAGGATCATAATACATCTGGGTCTCAGTCATTCCATTCCTTGAAGAAATACTGACTACCAACTTATTTATAGGCACAGTTCTACGTGTTAATGGAATATCTGTGAATGAAACAGACAAAAGCTCCCATATTCGAGGTGCTTCTGTTCTGAGACAACAATAAACAACATAAACTGACAGTATCTTAAAAAGTACTAAGTACTAAGTAGAACTATGAGACTTTGTACACTGAGCAGGATGGTACTCCACTGGAGGTTTTTACATGGAGGAATGACATGACTTGCTTATGTTCTAAACACTATGGCTGCTGGGTTAGGACAGACTAAAGAAAGTCAAGGAAAGTAAGACCAGGTAGGAGTTGACTATCATAATCCATGCAAGAAATTGTGATGGCCAGAGCCAGAGTGGTAGGAGTCAAGATGGCAGGAAGTTTTGGAATTCTGGCTATACTTTAAGGTGGAATCTATAGGATTTGTTCACTCCTGCTTGTGGATGTGTCTTATGACATAACTATAGACCATTCATGATCTGGCCTCTGTTCACGTCTGCAGCCTCATCTTTCACTTCTCCCCAGGTATAGGCCTGGCTCCTATACCATGGCCACTTTCAACCATATGCAATTCCTTCAATATGTCTTACGTACTAATGCATTTGTGTCTTTGCCCATATAGCACCCTTTCCCTGGAAAAACCCCTATTCTTCCTTCTTCTTACCTTGAAGCAGTCCTACTCATCCTTAAGACTTCAACCAGCTTTTAACTTTTTATAGTTTTCCTGCCTTAGCCCAGGTGAGATGGGTAAGTCTAGTTAGGTTAGATTTCCTCCTCTGTGTTCCCTTCATTTTATGCTTTCCTTTACCACAGCGCTCCTCACACTGTTTTGAAATTATGTGTGTATTTAGCTGTCTTTGGCATTAGACTGCAAGAAACAGGAAGACCTGGACTATGTCTATTCTCTCTATCCTGAATACCTAAGTAGAGTTCATGATGCATAGTCAATTCTCAATTAATATTTACCAAAAAATGAATGACAAATAGGATGTATACATTCTTCTGAATGGCAACTATAGACTCTTAATTAGTCATAGCAAAACAATTAAAACATTATTTGTTAATTGGCAGGAATGTGAATCACCTGGGCAGAGAGGGGAGGGGAGGTGGACAACAGCTGGAAATATTACATAGTTTCAAGCCCTATTTAGACTAAATCACTCAAAACCATATTAGAGGTACCAACATGGTAATTAACAGAGAGGATCCCCAAATCTTGGCATCAAGGAAACTGTAATAACCTAAGGCTAGATTAATGGGTCAAAAGAGTAGTTGTTGCAGACAAAGTCACATAGGCTACCATGAGCCAATGCTATGCTTTCGTGCTCTATTTGAAAAAAAACAAAAGTTTGAATTAGATGTCCTGGAGACTAACAAAAAGGGACCACATAATACCAAAGAGGGTGAAATGGGGATTGTAGACAGTAGAATGAATACAAAGGAAGCTATGCAAAACCACCAAAATAAATAAAAGTTCTGGGAGAAAACAATTATAGATAATAATTACTGTGTGCCTTGACATAATTATCCTCAAAAAGTCTTCCTTTCCCTCAACCATGCTGAGAGTTCTTGATACTCTTAAGAGAAAGGGAAAATAATCAACATGACCTGAAGGCCCTGCCAGGTCTGCCTCTGTGTGGTTCCTTCTCCATCCTCAACCCTCCCACTCTCACTGTAGCCTCACTGGATTATGTCAGGCCTTCATTCTTGTCAGTCTACTTTCTCTTGTAAGGCCTATGCATACAAAGCGATTCCTGTGCTTGAATAGAATACTCTTCCCACCCAGCCTCACTTAGCTAATTCCTACTAATGCTTGAACCTCAGTGTAAGAGCCACCACAGTTCCTAAAGGGGGCCACACCCTCTCTTGTAGACTCTTAAAGCCATCACCTCTCCTTCACAGCACTAGCCACATTTGCATTGTCACATTTTGCATGATCATTTGAATAATACCTATCATCCTCATGGACCAGAAGCTCTGTGAGGACAGGGACCACGTGTGTTTTTGTTGACGACCACTGAAACCCCAGAATCTGGTGCAGTGCCCATCATAGAGTAAACACGCTAGATAAACGTTTGTTGGATAAATGAATGAATGTTAATTAATTCATTCAATGACACTATGCTAGATCCTGGAAGTAAAATCACAGATAATATACGATTTTTGCCCTCAAGTGGTTTACAATGTAGTGCTAGAGCTGAACAAATCAAGAGGTATTTGCAATATTACAATGTTCTATAGTTGGAGTGAGCTTGGAGTGTTATGGGAGCATCCAGAAAGGGTACTAAGCCCAAAGTCAAAGACATTTTGCATAGGAGGTGGTATTTAAGCTGGGTCCTAAAATGTGAGCCATAATCAGCTGTGGCAAGATATGGGGAAGCAGGAGAAAAAACTAAACAAATAAGCTGCCATTTTGAGAAAATGAAATAGATTTGGTGCAGAGGAGGAGATGGGAGAGGTAAGAAATAAGGCTACAGAAGTTAAAAACGTTGATGTTTTGCTAACACTTTGGAATTCTTATCATAAGAGCAGTGTGAAACCATTAGAAGTTTTTAAGCAGGCAAGTGATATGATCAGATTTCTGTTTAGAAGGATGGCTCTCTTGTTTTGTAGAGGACATACTGGAAGTGGTCAAGATTGGAGGCAGAGATACAGACATGACAGCACAGTCCAGGTCCGAGATGACACAGGTCCAACTAAAGTAATAGGACAGGTGGGAGAGATTTTAAGGAGACAGAGATCAAAGAGGAAAAAGCAATGTATTCTGCCAAATTTTAATGTTCGAGGCTTACAATGTCTAGCCAGTACAGCGTCTTACATACAGTAAACACTGGAGACATAACTGTTGACCAGAATGCTAAAAGCTATGCTAAAAAATTCATGGTGCCCCAACTATTGGCATAAAGACCCAGAACCCAAATGGTTCTGTTAGAGAAGTTGTTCCTGCAAAACAAACCTATCCATGTGACAACAAGCCAATTCTAAGATGTCTTTTTTAGCCAAAGGTATCTGAATAACTAGATTTGAATGGAATGAAAATAATATAAAAATACTGGAACTTTTTAAATGTTTATTTATTTATTTTGAGAGTGAGAGCAGGGGAAGGGCAGAGAGAGAGGGAGAGAGAGAGAGATTCCTAAGCAGGCTCCATGCTGCCAGTGCAGAGCCTGACACGGGGCTCCATCACATGAGCCATGAGATCATGGCCTGAGCCTAAATCAAGAGCCAGACACTTAACCGACTGAGCCACCCAGGCACCCCTCAAATATTGGAGCTTTTAGTAGAAGTAGTACTGTAAGAAATATAGAAAACTTTTAATAGAAATAGTACTGTACAAAATATACAAATGTTTCAAAAATAGCATGTGAATTGTTCTTACCCCTTGCCTTTTGCAGATTTTCATAATCTCCTACTTGGATTATACAGAGGCCTCCTAACCACTCCTCTCTGGCACCTCTCCCATCCATCCTTAATGCTGCTAGAGACAGTGTTTAAGTGCGGTGCTGGTGCCATTCATCCAGGCTGGAATGTTGAGGGAGCAGGGAAGGTCAGTAGCAGATGAGCGAGTCAGATAGGACAGATTATCAGCCACGACAGGCACCTGGCTCCCCATGCTGAGGCTTTGCATCTGATACGATGATGGGAGCCCTCAAAGAGTCCTGATCATCATACCTTAAACGCGCCTTGCACATTCTGCAACACTTTTCAAACTGGTACTCTAAGTCTTGCTATTTGGTTAAATCCGTTCTCTCTTCAAGGTCCAGCTCAAATTCTCCTGCTTCCCTCTCATCACTCAGCAATCCTTGGTCCTCGATGCCACTCCCGCCATAGAAGTCCCTGCTTCACTCCTGTCCCTCACAAACCATTCCCCTCATAGAGAGACTCCTGTCCCTCACAACCCACGCTCCTCTTTAAAATTTCAATTATTATACCGTACTTCCCTGCTCAAAACTCTCCAGTGGCTTCCTGTTTCCACTTAAAATAAAACATAGTAAAATCATCTATAAGGTTCTATATCAGTGTTTCTTCCCGGAATGATTTTACCCCCCAGGGAACACTTGTCAATGTCTAGAAACATTTTTGTTTGTCACAACTTAGGAGGAAAGGGTGAAACTGGCATCTAGTGGATGCCAGTACACAGCACAGCCATCACCTTTGAGAACCTTTGCTCTACATGATCTGTTCCTACTCCCTTTGGCCTCATCATGAATCACTAATTCCCCCATGTTCCAGTCACACTGGTCTGTTACCCATTCTTCAACATACTAAGGTTCTTTCTACCCTGGGGCCTTTGCATTTGCTCATATCTTTGCTTGGAAAACTGTTATTTAATAAGCATTCATGGGGTGCCTGGGTAAAGTCGGTTAAGCATCCACCTCTTGATTTCAGCTCAGGTCATGAGCTCATGGGTTGTGAGATCGAGCCCTGCATTGGGCTCTGCACTGATAGTGTGGAGCCTGCTTGGGATTCTCCCTCTGCCCCCCTCTCTGCCCCTCTCCTGTTCATGCTCTCTCTTTCAAAATAAATAAACATTAAAAAAACATTCATTAACGCCTATACTATGTTAGGGCTTGTGTTAGATAAAATAATAAGTACAATAGAACATGTGCCCTTAAGGGGTTTATAGATTATTAGTTGAAGCCAGATGTGGAGGCATATAATTTATTGTATGTGTAAGATACAAGGCACAAAGAAAGGCAAGTCAATCCCAACCTTGGTGGTGGAGATAAGTGGCGAATAGGAAAAATCCACTAAACTCCTTCAGGGCAGAGACCATAAATTAGAACAATTCTTATCTTCAACATCGAACACAAATGTTCCATACATAGCAAGGACTCAAAAAATGCTCAAAAGGCTAAGTATGCCATTTAAAGTTTAAAAAAGTCCTGTCTTGGAGCACTTGGGTGGCTCAGTCAGTTAAGCATTCGACCCTGGCTCAGGTAATGATCTCACATTTCGTTAGTTGGAGCCCCGCATCAGGCTCTGTGATGACAGCTTAGAGCCTGGAGCCTGCTTCAGATTCTGTGTCTTCTTCTCTCTCTGCCCCTGTCCTGCTCGCTCTCTCTCTCTCTCTCTCTCAAAAATAAACATTAAAAAATTTTTTTAAAATAAAAAAGTCCTGTCTTCGTGAATATAAATCCAAAGGATGTTCTACTTTCTAAAACTAGAGATTATTTTAAGTAGCGGGGTAGGAAGTGAAACTTTACTTCTTTTTGATATCATATATACTTTGCTAATACAGAACAAAGGTCATTTAGGAATAATCCACAGAAATCAAAATCTAGGGGAGAAAAAGACTAGTCTGACCGTCTGGTAAATAAGATGATAATAAAGGATCAGGAGCAGTATGCACATGCACAGACACAGAATAAACATCCATGCTAGGAGGCCCCCATAATCCAGACAATAAGCTGGTTTATGGGGCCACCAAGAATCATGACTTAGTTCCTCCCCCTAAGAAGCTCACAATCAGATGAGGGGACTCAGATTTGTACACAAATTACAAAGCACTCTAGACAGAGATTCAGAGAGGTTTAAAAAGGACACCCCAAGTACAGAGGATAAACTAGAGGATAAACTGTTTAACAATTTCTGAGTGAACACACAGAAACTTCTTGCAATGATGACATCTAAAAACAGGGCTTTGAATAATACGAGCACTCACTATGAGAACCAGAGATAGGTTGGCATGTTTTCAGCTATCAGCTGTCTCACACAGTGCAACAACTCTGAGAACCATGTGGCCCAAGATAACCACATTCTTCAATATGTACTTACTGAGCCTACCATATGGAAATCATTGTGACGGGCCACATGAGAGCTGGAGAGAGGACTAAAACATGCCCTTGCCTTGAAAACATTTGGTCCAGAAAAGGGAGAAGGTAATTATACAACACAACTCCCATTCAAGATATTATGTGACCGGTGCCACAGAGTAACACACATACAGTAAGGGCAAAAACAAGAGCAACAGAAATTACATTAGGAGTGAAAGCTACACTGACAAGTTTATATCTGGAGGATTTTAAAAGATGGGAAGGATTTTGGTAAGTGGCAATCACTGAGGAATAGAGAGAAGAGCTGGAACAACTGGCAGAAGATGCTGCCAGATTTGAGGAGAAACCAATAACCCATTTGATCTGAGCATAGTATGGGGAGAGCATCATTCTAAATTTAGGCTGAGAACATATCACAGAGAGACTTAAATCCGAGGCTAATGGGATGCTAAAGGCAAATGGAATTTCTTCAAGGGGCAAATGTCCAGAAGGCCAAGGTTGTAAAGGATTAGAAAGATAGGACTGACATATAAGAACAATACTTTTAAAAAATTACTGCTTTTGAAATGAAGCAAGGGAAACTGATTATTAACTCATGGCTAAATAGTTAGAATAGTCTAGACATGAAATGAAAGGACTGGATCTAAGGTTATGATAACAGGAATAGAAAGGAAAAATAAAACAGGGAAAATCTTGGAGTTATCCAAGAAAACAACCTCAAATTTAGGGTTTTATCATAGGGGGTACCAGAAAATTTACTGATCTACCAACTTATCTCTATTTCTAGATACCTATCCTACATTATTTCTGCTTCCCACACACTTAAAATCATTTTCCTTGTGAGAAGTATCCCTTGCTTTGCAGTCTAAAGCTCAGACTTTTTTCCTGCCTCTGCAGTGACTCAGGAAATAACCTTGGAGAAGTCATGACCTTGCTGAACCTGGTTTGCTTTTGAGTGCTCTGCAGGGATAATGTGGGACATAACTAACCAAAATGATGGCCAAGAAAAGCCAAGTGCCTTGGCGTTCCTACATCAATACAGAGCTGTTCAGCAGAGTGGAAAGGTGGATCCCATCCCAACAGAGCAGTCAGCCAGCCAGGGCCACTTGACATTGAGCCAAAGCAAATGCCACCCAAAAACATGCTGCTTTTAGTATTATAATGCCTCCATCCCTCTCATTTTTTCAGGTTTCTTTTCACTCAATTTCATAGCACTCAAGGCCCTTTAATTTTAGGTAGGATCTCCAATTTCCCACATTCCACAGGCACATTTCCTAACAAAATGTAAACAAAACAATATCCAGAGTGAAAAGTCTTTCATCCATGATGTCTCTCCACTGGTATCATTAGATTTGTGTCAAAAGACTGGCACTTCCTCTGTAACTACTGTCGTTCAAAGAAGTGATTTCAAATAACTGATTCCTAAAGTGATGAAAACTTATTTTTTATATACTCAATTCCTGTTTTAAGAGGTAAAATCTAATATGTCTTGATATTCCAATGTTTTCTACAGGGAACATGATAATTTTTTAAATTCTATATTTTATCAGGGGCATCTGGCTGGCTCAGTTGGTGGAACACGCAACTCTTGATCTTAGGGTTGTAAATTTGAGCCCCACGTTGGGTGTGGAGATTACTTAAAAATAAAATCTTTAAAAAGTTCTATCCTATTAATCCTAAATTTGCTAAACTTGAAATTCTGAATTTTACTAAAAGGAAAACTTAATGAGCAAAAGTGAATAGGCATTTACCTCCAAAAACACATAGCAAATCTTGCCAACTATATATCAAAATTAAGAATGTGCTTCCTAACTTTTTTCAGAATAAAATATATTAGTTATCATCCATTTCTATCCTTTAAAACTAAATCAACACTGAAACTGCTCCTAGTAGAAGACATCTAAAAATGCTCACAAAATACAGAAAATATCTTTTAGAAATCATCCTTATCTGCCAGAAAGTAAAAGAAACATTTGCAGACAAAAAAACAATGGCAACAAGAAAGAGTAAATCTACAAGGTTAGTAAACACTGGAGGCTTGGGCCCACCCTGAGAGACTATGTCAAATCCTGGGGCTTTCAGGCCTGGATTCAGAATGACCATCTGAACTCTGGTCTGGAAGACCAACTCCCAAGATCTTGGGGAAAGTCTACAAATGAAAGACATCCCCTGAAATAAAATTAGGATGCTCTAAATACAGCATACTCAGTTGGTCACCTAGGAAATAAAATACCCTACAGAGAAAGACACTAGGGATATATATGCCTTTCTTGGCCATCCTACTAGATATAAAGCCATAAGAAAAAAAAAGAATCTTGAAAGATATTTCTAACTATAAACCTGTAATGACGTTTGAAGCTGGAATTCACATTACTTGTATGGTCTAGAAACTCTTAAGCCAAAAACACAGAGTAAAGTGGTCCTGGCCTTCTATGAATGTCTTGCCACCCTACCCTCAAAAACATACAAAAAGATATAGATATAAAAGGTCAAAACTATACTGCATCAAGCTTCTGAATCCAATGACCAATTATTTTATTCTTTTTTTTAAAAGTTTACTTATTTGGGGGTGGGGGGAGGTATGCAGAGAGAGAGAGAGAGAGAGAGAGAGAGAGAATCCCAAGCAGGCTCCATGCTGGCAGCACGGAGCCTGACATGGGGCTTGATCTCACAAACCATGAGATCATGACCTGAGCCCAAATCAGGAGTTGAACGCTTAACCAACTGAGCCACCCAGGTACTCCCCAATGACCAATTTAAAAGAAATACAGAAGAAAAAGCACACACTAAATGACAAAACAGGGAAGTAAGCACCATGATCTAGACTAAGGCAAATTCTGCAGTACAAATGTGGCAGATATTATTTTCTGAAAATGACTGGAAAAATATGCTCCTATCCTGCATATTTTTCTACAATGTAAAATTGCTATCCCTCCAACAAACAATGAAGCTCTTCCTTATCCCATTAAATGAACTAGTTTAACCAATAAACTATAGCAAAATAAAAAATAAAGCTATGCCAGTTGTGGGTGTAGCCATGAAATGGCCTTGCATCTTCCACTCATAATTCTTGGAAGTCACCTTCCATGTACCAAGTACATAACAAGATAGCCATGCTGCAAGAAGCCTAACCCACACAGAAAGGCTCTGAAGGATGATAGGCCATGTGGAGAAAGAGAAGACAGAGAAACAGACAGACAGACACACCAAGGAACATCAAGGTACTAGGCATGTGAGACATGTGAGTGAGTGAAGAATCCATCCTGGACAATCAACACAGCCAACCCTTCAGATGTCACTAACTGCAAAGGCAGGAGAGACCTCAAGCAAGGACACAAGACTGGACATGAGTCAATAATTGCTAGAACTGGGTGATAAACCTCTGGAGTTATACCATCTGTCTACTTTTATATATGTTTAAAACTTTCTATAATAAAATATGTTTTATGGGAATAAATAAAAGTAAAGAGAGTTCCTGGGTTGGTTGGACTCTCCTATACCTCCCAGAAGCAAATAAAATCTTCTCTGGAAGGCTTTGAAGCACTTGCATGGGAAGACTAGCTTATAACTGTTTCTTTACAAAAAAAAAAAAAAAAAAAAGACGAGAAGACACACTGGAAGTAAGAGAGGAAAAAAACAAAGTTCAAAATCAAATCTGCAAAGACAGCAAATGTATAAAATAATAAAAGACTTTATGGAAAAATAATAAAGAAGTTAAGAACTATCAAAGCTGGATAGAAAGATTTGGAAAATAACAGAATGGAACTTCTAAATACAAAAAAAAAACAACTATAATTCTTGAAAGGAAAAATTCAGTGGCTAGTTTGCTGACAGAATAGAACCAACAGAAGAAATAATTTAATAAAGAGAAAGAACTGAAGAAATTACCCAAAATATAACACAGAGACCAAAAGATAGGAAATGTAAAATAAAAACAAAAATAAAAAAACCCAAACCAAAAACAGATTAGAAGTAGAGCACAAGATGGAGATATACGACAAAATTCTACTTGGAATTCCAAAAGGATGTATTAGAGACTGAAAGAGTCAGACTTACAGAATTCTACAAGTGATAAAAGACAGGAAGATTCAATAATCTAATAATTAATAAAAGACTGGAAATCCAATTTTCCAATACACAATAAAAAGAGATCTACGCTGACACAAGTTACAGAGAAACTCCAGAATAAAGACAAAAGAGAAGATGATAAAAGCATCCAAAAGACAACAATGATTACTTACCAAGCAATGAAAAGTGTATTGACAGTTCACTTTTATGAAAGTCAGAAATGGAAAATAGCTTCTACATGCTGGAAGAAAGAGCTTTTAACCTACAGTATATACCCAGAGAAACCATCTTACGAGAATGGAAGTGAGACAAACACATTTTCAGATGAACATAAATGAGGGTTTACCACACAAAGATCACCCCAGAAAAAATTTCAATAGTCTAGTAAATAAGTACTGTTTAGAGGAAATAATGCAGTCTAAAGAAAACTCTTCCAAAATGGAAGATCTGAAATGCAAAAAAAAAAAAAAAAAAAAAGCAAAGAAAACAGTAAATTTGCATATAATTCTAAAAATACTGACCATGTCTGATTAGATTTTAAAATCCAGATAGCAATCAAATCTAGGTAATAAGAACATAGGACTCAGGAAGGAAGATCAACATTAAAGCATTCTTTAGCCATTCGCAGTTTTCACCAGAAGGATAAACACACTGAATACCTTCAGAACTTAAATATGCATATTAAAATATACAACATAATCACTACCAGAAAAGATAAAGTGTATAACTTTCAAACTAACACAAAACAAATTAGAATGAAGACAATAAAAAAAAAAAAACTGTATCAACCTAAAAGAGGGCAAGAAAGGAGAATAAAAAAGAAAGAACAGTGAGGCAAATAGAGTGTTAGGGAAGTAGAAAGCAAAAATAATGTGGTAAAAATGAATCCAAATCTATTAGTCATCACCATCTATTTAAATGGATTCAATATTTTAGTTAAGAGAAAAGACTGTAAAAATGGATCCTATGTGTTATTTACAAAGAGACACAAGACACAAGGTATATTGTAAATAAAAGACTGGAAAAATACATATCAGGGAAGTGAAAATTAAGTTACCAAACCTTTATTAGTACAAAATAAAATAAGCTTTAAGGCCAAAAGCATTGTTAGAAACAAAGAGAGGCACATAAAAAGTTCAATTCACTGAAAAGATAAAATAGATACAAATGTGGATGTACTTAATAACATGGCTTCAAAACAAATAAAGCAAATATTAACAGAAAACAATATGTACAAAAACTCCAATGTAATAAACTGCTTCTTTGAAAAAGGCTAATAAAATTAACAAACCTCAGGCTAAATCATCAAGGAAAATAAAAAGCACAAATCAGGGGTGCCTGGTGGCTCAGTCAGTTAAGTGTCCAACTTTGGCTCAGGTCATGATCTCACGGCTCGTGGGTTAGAGCCAGATTGGGCTCTGTGCTGACAGCTCAGAGCCTGGAGCCTGCTTCGGATTCTGTGTCTCCCT
The DNA here is from genome assembly GCF_018350195.1 of Panthera tigris. Lineage (NCBI taxonomy): Eukaryota > Metazoa > Chordata > Mammalia > Carnivora > Felidae > Panthera > Panthera tigris. The sequence goes on from NC_056663.1 coordinate 146,758,781, forward strand.
CTCTCTCTCTGCCCCTTCCCAGCTCACACTCTGTCTCTTTCTCTTGAAAAATAAATAAACGTCAAAAATAAATAAATAAACAAATAAATAAATAAATAAATAAATAAATAAATAAATAAATAGTTTTAAAAAGCACAAATCAATGACATTAGGAATTTAAAGGGAAAAGTAACATTCAGATTAGGAAACAAAGATAATACTATAAACAACGTATCAACAAATTTGAAAATATTGGGGAAATGGAACAAAATATAGGAAAATATGTTACCAAATAGAAAAATAGAAATTATGAATATTTTGCAACCATTAGAACATTTTGATCATCAGTTTTATAAGTTCCACATAGAACCTACTCAGCCCATATAGTTTTACAAGCATGTTTGATTATTCAAAAAAAAGATCATTGGCCTATTACACACAATAAAGAGAGTATTATATTCTATTTCAGAGAATGGAATGGAAATGGAATAGGAGGAGAAACACTCCCCAGCTCTTTTATAAGGATAACGTATTCCTGATACCAAAATCAGACAGGGACACTATGAGAAAGAAAACTTGCAGGCCAATTTTACTCTTAAACAGAAGCAAAAATCCAAAATATAGACATACATATTATACTATAATATATAATATATATTATGCTATAATATATATTATACATTATACTATATATGTTATATATCATTATAATTTATATATAAATATGAAAACTATGTATTAAAAAACGGTTGGTAAAATGACAGAAAATCTATTACTGTCACTCACCAAGTCAACAGACCAAAAACAAACAAACATGTTTTTATCTCAATAGCTTCAAAAAGAGTATTTGTCACTGTCTTCATTAAGGACAGTTACCACATTAAAATCAGATGAAGGATGACAGTGGCTGAATGGTAAACAGCTTATCCTGCCCTCTTCGGTGGTGAAGGAAATATGATTTCAAACAACTTTTTCAGATTGAAATGAGATCTATCCTAAAGTATTCTATTGAGGAGATGTGTCAACACAAAGTGTTCTGTGACTCTGCCAAGTCAGAAAGAATATTAGCTGTAATAAAACTCTCAATAAAACTGTCTTGGTTTTGAATAAATTAGTATTTCCTAGTACTATAAAGAAAGTGGAAGGCAATGATAACCATTACTACAAACATTTACCTTGAGTTTATGCTCTTTCCTGTTCACAATCACAGCTGTGATTTGCTGGTCCATGAAAATCAGAATGGTGACCAACAAAGCAGGGATCGCAGCTGCAAGGTACACCCACCAGGGGTTTCCTCCAAATGGTGGGACAAACCAACCTCGGTTTGGACTTGTTGGCTTGAAGAAGAAGGAGAACATTTTCAAAACGATATTAATACATACTGTTTGGTGAAAAATCAATGGGAGAGATACACTTTGATTTCTGGAGAGCCAACATTTCAAAATCAGAAACCGTTTTACTGATAGGTTCAACAAAGATTAGTCACCAAAAATTTCCTAAAGGTGATTATTTTTAAGGCAGTTTTTTAAATGAAGGAGACTAAGACTATAGGCTCAAGGAAAACAAGTAAATGCCATTTTGTGTATTTAGGATGATCTAAGGTAAGGACTCAAGATGGAAGAATGTGACTTAAGTTTAAAGAGCAGCCATTAAAAAAACCCAAATGTAATAGTCAGTAAAGACACAGACAAGAAATTTGAATGAATTTTGTTCATGAATTTTAGCAATTATACCAAAGTTATTTCTACTACTGACAAATTGTAATCGTTTCACATCATATTATATAGAAAAGGTACAAATATTTTTTTTTTACTTTATAATAGAACTTGTTTAATACTCTGGTCTTTCTTATACATATGAACAGTGACCCAGAATAACTGGTTAAATCCTCAGAAATGCTACCAAAAATGAAAAAGATGATCATTTTCCCACTTCTCCTGGAATATTTTTCTATCCTCTTCCTAACATTAAATAATGAAAATAAACTAAAACAGAATCCTATAAATTCTTTTCTCTATGTTTACTATCAAGAAAGTCTCACTTCTCTGAAGATATTTGTCTTCCGTCTCCCTTTGCTCATAACTACATCACTGAATCCATCCACATTTTATTCCTTTACCAGGTTGTGAGCTTGGAAGGAGGGAACAACTTTCTCTTGTTCATCAGTACATTTCATATCCCCTGGAAAGGGCCTGACTCAAAGCAAACATTCAATAAACATTGACTTAAATGAACTAATCACTGAATGATTGAAAACTTATGTTTGCAAATGAATATGAGATGGCACAGATAATGCAACAAACATTCTGTTTGCTGTACCATATGGTCTCAGGGATGGAGAGAGAGGCTAGGAGTGCTCCATAAAACAGGTGAAAGACATAATGAAAAATTAGATAGGGATATATAAGAATGACTGAAATGTAAATTTTACCCATTAGGCCTGCACATACCGACAGATTTATAAAGTGAATAATTCTTATATCTTCTTTGTAATAATTAAAAAAAAATTTTTTAATATTTTGTTATTTTGGGGACAGGGAGAGACAGAGTGTGAGCAGGGGAGGGGCAGAGAGAGAGGGAGACACAGAATCTGAAGCAGGCTCCAGGCTGTCGGCACAGCCTGGCGCAGGGCTCGAACTCACAAACCGTGAGATCATGACCTGAGCTGAAGTCGGTCGCTCAACCGACTGAGCCACCCAGCCACCCCCTCTTTGTAATAATTAAAATGTACATTATATATAGACGTATGTATATATGGCAGGTAGTTTTGTAGCAGGAAAAGAGTAATAACATAATCTTAGGCATTTTCCTTACTCTTTCTGAGCTCCGATATCAACTTCATAAAATCAGTATGATGATAGTTGCATTACATCTTAGAATTATTATAGGGACCAAGAAGGGGATTAGTTGCATGAAAATTCTTCAGCTCATTTTAAGTACTCTAAAACTATAAAGCAGAGTGTATTTTTCAATAAAACTCAATCTAATGTGAACCCTGCATTTAATCATAATCAGGCAGTCAACTTTAGTGAAGGAATAGACAAAGAATATGTATGCACCTAGCAAAAGACCATTTCTGAAATAAGGAAATGGATAATCCTACAAAACCAACTCAAAAATATATGATGAACTAGAATAGGGGAGAGGAAAGAAATCCATAGCGTTCTACAAATGACCAAAAGCAGAAGTTCACCTACCTTGAACTCACTTGGCACAATTAATTTCGGAGTATCCACACCCACCAGGGCATCTATTACACAAAAGATCAGAATGGACAAGATAATGGCGAAGTCACTGATCAGTTTTCTTGCCTGAAAAAAATTAAAAAGAAACCAAGGAATGTTTAGTGCTGGATTAATATATTTGCCTGTGTTGGAAATGAACAAAGAATTCTGTCTTTATAGTAACAGCTTCACCAGCAAATTAAAGGAGGTGTCACACTGTAGAGAGATTATTTCTCAAATTGTTTTTGCATTGCTTTCTCATCTAGCCAGAAATAATCGAATCCCACAGAAGAAATCAGTGTGTGTGTGTGTGTGTGTGTGTGTGTGTGTGTGTGTATGGGGGGGGGGAGGTTGGTGTTTGTGAGCTTATGCATGCATGCGCAGGCTGGGGAGAGAAGTCACAAATAATATATTCCTGAAATACTGTGCAAACATTCTTGCTGTACAGCATAAAGGATACCTAGATAAGGTTGAAATCTCAAGGCATATTGTAAAAACCTACACAAAAATACAGAATTCTATTTATAATTTGGGAATAGCATTGTGTGCATACAGCAACATAATTCCATAAGTTAACCTGAAAACACTGAGAATCCAGCAGGAAAGGGGTTACAAGTTCTAGGTGACTCAGTGTACTCAAGACCTCAGGGAAACATGATGTGATGGAAGATGAAGATTTGAGGACATCCCTAACTTTGTCAAAGAAAATGTTTTTCACTATAAGTTAGTGCTTAAAATGTCTGTATGTGGGGCATCTCTTCTCTACCACTTTTTAAATGTGGTTGCCATTAGCTGACAAACTTGGAGCTTCCTAAATATCTGCCTCTGGTCAGGACAAGAGCTGAGGTTTATGGGATGTAGAAAACCTTTCCCTTGTATGGCTGTAGAATGGTCATTTCTGAGTCAGTAGGGAAGCATGGGGTGTCTGGTGGCACTGACAATGGCTGGGGAGCATTACTAAGAACACAGGCACCTGAGTTTCCCCTAAGGTTTATACACATGGTGGCATGTAATCTGATCATTCGACAAGAATTTACTCACTAGCTTACACTTTAATCGGGTGCTAAGGATACCACAGTGAACAAAATAGACGCAATCCATGTCTTCACAAAGGGAACATACCCAAGGAAGCCTGCTCCCAAACGAATCAGGGTTGATTCAGTGGTTGTCAAGTTACCTCAGGGTGAGCAGTCAATGTTCTGGTATTGTCAGATGAAGAGAGATCAGGGAGGGACCGAGTGGCTGCACAGTTCTTAGGACAGGGAATCTTTTGAAAGAGTAGTGGGACTCCTGCAGTCAGATGTTCAGTAGGAATGGAACTGAGAAATGGAAGTACTTGGCAAGGTGGGTATGCCAAAGGCCACAGTAGTGCTCTCTTCTTGACCACTGCCCGGTGCCAGGAGCCTTGGGTCCTAACTAGCAGCAAGACCAAAGATGGCCTATTTGCTTTGAATTCATTTCCTTTTGAAGGGCTGGATTTTGCTAGGTTTGGCTCGCTTAAGAACTACACACAAAAAAAGGCAGAAAGTCAGCTATGGGATGTGTTAACTTGCCAGTTAACACCAATCATACAGTAATGTCAAGCACAAATAAATGGCAGGGGTCAATCTGGGGAGGAAAATATAGGGCAGCAGTTAGGAGCACAGTATCTAAAGTCAGATGACCTGGGTTGGAATGCTAGCACCATTATTTCCTCTCTGTAAATATATATCCTTTCTTAGCTTCAATTACTCCATCTGCAAAATGTAGCCAAAATAATCCCTACAAACTTCATCAGTTTGTTATAAGAATTAAATAAGACAAGCCATGAAAGTTTTTATCATAACATCTGGAACATAATAGATTCGCCTAATACATGTTAACTATTGTTATTTCAAGTTCCATGAGGTCTCTTTGGCTGCAGAAACCACTGGAATAACTAAATAATCTACCATCAGGAGGTCTTAAGAAGGAATTATCAATTCCAAGAAACAAGACATGATATGGAAGCCCAGTAATAATATGGAACTGCCACTCAACAAATTTTGGTTGGAAGTATTTGGAATCCCTGCAGAAAAAGGATGTTTCCCAGGGCTCAGTACTGGAGGAAACTCCCATTCTTAAGCTTTGTACAAGTAAGTGTTGGCAAAGGCAATTCAAGAGGGTCTGGCAAAGATGGTCATGTGAAGCATGCTTAGGAACTATTAAGATATTATAATTGCTCTCTGGTCCAGTAGGTCATAAATCACTGGAAGACCAGAGGTCTTTTTGCAAAAGCAAAAAGAAGTTCTCTTTTTTTACCACCCTCCCAGTCCTTACCCAAAAAATCTAATTTGTTGACAATTTAGATATGCTAGACGTTGTTCAAAAGGGGGGGGATGGTTATTAAAAAGACAGTGCTCCTCCTTTTTCTCATAAACAGAAGAAGAGAAGTAGAGGGTGGCAAATGAATTAAATCTGCAATTCCTTGGTATAAAGTCCCAAGGAACTGTACCTCTGGCCCTCTAGGAGACAGATCTGCATGACTGGAATCACTACCAAACACCTGGGACACGTTTCTTCCTTAGTTAGAAGAGGTATTCTTAGCCTTCCATAAACTAAACACTGAAGCCCTAAATCTGCTCTTTCAGTTCTCTTCATCTTTATTAACGGCAGCTTATTTTTTCCTATTGCTTAGGCCAAAAACCATCCACATAACTCTTCTCTTTCTCTCATATCCTATATCTAATGGATCAGCAAATGACCTTCAAAACATATTCAGGATGCTGCCACTTCTCACCACCTCCACTGCTCCTTTGTCTAAGGCACCACTCTATCTCCTGTGGTTTCCTGCTTCCTATCTCATTTTCCTGATTCTATACTTGCCCCCCTTCAGTACACTGTCAAGGTATCCCAGAATAATGATGTTAAAACTTTGGTCAGACAATGTGGTAGGCAAAACAATGCCCCCTAAGGAAGTATACATCCTACTTCTTGGAAACTGAATATGTAATGTTGCATGGCTAGAGAGAATTGGGTTGCACATAGAATTAAGGTTGCTAATCAGATAACCTTGAGTTTGAAGAAATGATTTGGGATTATTCTGGTGGGTCCAATGTAATCACCAGGGTTCTCATAGATGAAAGGGGCAGGCAGGAGAGCCAGTGTCAGAGTGATGTGCTATGAAAAAGACTCAACTGGCCATTGTGGGCTTTGAAGATGGAGGAAAGGGCCATGAGTCAAGGAATGTGGGTGGCCTCTAAAAACTTCTAAAAGCAAGGGAATTCTTTCAAGGGAGCCTCCAGAAAGAACACAGCCTTGTCAATTCCTTGACATTAACCAATGGGACCCATTTCAGTCTTCTGACCACCATATCTCAAGACAATAAATCTGTAATGTTTTAAGCCATCATATTTATAAAAATTTGAAATAGCAGCCATAGGAAACTAATATAAATAAATAGATTACCTATTTTAGTTATTAGTTTCCCAAATTTATATATATGTGGAAGAAATACATATGTGCAAGAAATGCACATAGTTCATATACAATATACATAAATATATCTTGGAAGAACTTCAGCAATGATATTCTTGTCAACTGTGGCACTATTGTAAGTTTAAAAGTAGCTAAAAAGACAAATGTTAATAAGATTTGAAATTACATTTCTTAAAATTTATGGGGTAAAAGGGCTACTTTATTAACAATATTGCTTAACCTCATTAAAAATCACAGCCAGGGTGATATGTTCTATATAAAATACTCACTTCTATTTCCCCTTCCTTCCCCTTAAATTGTACAATACAGCTCAGTTACAGCAGAAACCACTCCTGGAGAGTGTTTATTGTCAGACATGCATTTCTAAGACACTAGATCCAGTTTAAACTTCATAGTAAGGAAATTGATTTTTCCCAGGCCACCTTTGTATTCGACTCCAAATCCTTTAATTGGAGAAGGCAGGTAGGGGTGCTATTTTAGTAGGCTGTTCAGGTCTTACCGTATACTAAAATTAAACTTTAATTCAAACAAGGTAAAACTGACAGTAGAACTAGAAAGTGCCCTAAAAATGTCAAGTACTGAGTAAATACAGCTTTTACTAGATACACTCTAGGACCTGTGAACGAGAGCTTTCTCTGAGTCTGACTTTAAGGAGATAAGAATCACTCTCTTGAGGTTCTTCTCACATTTCCAAACACACTTAGAAAAAAAAAATACATGAAGTTCCTTTCATTTTGTTTATTTTAACTTCCATTTTCATCAAACTTGAGCAGTTTCAAAAACTCTAAAACATCACCCTTTTATGTGCCAATATATAAATAAAGAAATCAAATAAGAAATCCATAGTTCTTGGGGGCACCTGGGTAGCTCAGTCGGTTAAGTGTCTGACTTTGGCTCAGGTCATGATCTCACATTTTGTGAGTTCAAGCCCCACATCGGGCTCTGTGCTGATGGCTCAGAGCCTGGAGTCCACTTCAGATTCTGTTTCTCCCTGTCTTTCTGCTCCTCCCCTGCTTGCACTCTGTCTCCCTCTCTCAAAAATAAACCAAAAAAAAAAAAAAAAAAAAAAGAAAGAAAGAAAGAAACCCATAGTTCTTTTTTTTTTTCAATATATGAAATTTATTGTCAAATTGGTTTCCATACAACACCCAGTGCTCATCCCAAAAGTGCCCTCCTCAATACCCATCACCCACCCTCCCCTCCCTCCCACCCCCCATCAACCCTCAGTTTGTTCTCAGTTTTTAAGAGTCTCTTATGCTTTGGCTCTCTCCCACTCTAACTTCTTTTTTTTTTTTTTTTCCTTCCCCTCCCCCCATGGGAGAAACCCATAGTTCTTAATTCCCTTCTAGATCTCACTGGTCATGATTAGAGGTACCAAAGTTTTCATGAGAAACAAGTTTCCACAAGATTTCACATCCAATCTTATAGATTTGGAGGCCTCAAACCTAGCTTGAACAGACATAACCCATGGATGTCCCTGTAGCCAAACACTAAGTCTCTCCAGGTTCAAACTTCAATATCCTAGGAATATAAACTATGGCAATCTAAGTGAAATACAAACTAAGATAATTTATATATAGCAAGGGCTTGCTATAAACAAAAATAGTTGTGTTTTTTTTTTAATGGTACAGTGATGTGCTACAATGTATAAGATATTTCCTACCTCCATTCATGAATACGGCAAAGAAAAATGTGTTTCAATTAAGATTATTTTATATAAGACTGGTTTTGAGCTATTTGTTTGTTTGCCACTTTTTAATTATAAAAATGAAAAGAAAAATATTTCTGTCCTCTTCAGAATTAATTATAAAATATCTTGATTAATCTAATAAGAAACAATCAGCTTAGCTATTTAAACTACCAGAGCAAAGAAGAAATGACACGGATGGGAAGGGAAATTCAAGTAACCATACACTGTTCTCCATTCTTGGGCAAAAACAACCTAATAAATCTATTATAAACATATTCTTCATGAAGGATGGTACTTACAAATTATTAAGAGAGTCATAATCATGGAGACACCAACGGGGAGAAGCTAGTTAATTTACAGCAGGGAGAAATGAGTTTGGTTTCCCTGAAGCCCCAGAAGACATTTGGTTTTCATTTTGCAAAGGCTACAGCTGCTCCTGAGTTAACGGGGGAAAGGCTGTGGGCCTGCAGAGCAGCTCTCGATGGATGGAGCTGTTACAGAGACAAGTACGGCAGCAGGCACCCTGTGGGTTCTCGATAAATATTAATCAATGATGTCAGTTCTTCTCACAATGGTGAGACTGCTAAACAACAGTGTAAAAGAGCATTTATTCCAGATGAAAAACAGTATACCAGATAAACGTGGTGCCTTCTGGCAATCGTAAAAAGGCACAAAATACCATGAGAATTTTGAAATTGGATTCCCTCCCTAGTAGCCAAAGCACAGCACTATAAAATAAATAAGCACTAATATCAGTATAGCAATCATAATACACTGTACTTTGAATCAATAATACTCACTGTAATTAGAATTCAATAAAAGTAAAGTGTGATTTAGACTCCAGGATTTTCACCCTGTAACATCCAGAGTCAGAGAGCTGGGGAACAAAGAAGGGAAATGGATTGGGCACTTTATCTGAGTGGGGCTTAGAGCTTCCGAATGAAAGTCTACCTGAAAGAGAAAATAGTATTTCCAATCACGGAACAGAGGTGGAGTGGGCCTACAAAGCAGTTCGGAAGGAAAGTTGGTGATATTTCACGCTTGGGACTCTTCCTGCCTCCTGCTGTAAACCTGAGCAGAGCACAAAACCTATTAAGTGTATGCCAGAAGCAAATAATCAGATTGCATGAGAGATGCTGTACCTCAACCTGGTCACTATATTCTAAGTAGAGAGTACAAATCTGGAGCTGATCCAGAGATGGGTAACCAGAGGAATAGGGTTCCAGAAAACCCACTGCATAAAAAATGATGGTCGGCCTCGAGAAGTTGCAGAAAGTGTCTTCAAATATGCGACATCTGTCACAGGGAAGAAGGACAAACTTGTCCTGTGTAGCTTCAGAGGGCAAGGGCAGATCCTGGGGACAGAGGCTGTGGCAGGCAAGATTTGTGTTTCTATCAGGAATTCTCTCAGAGATAGAAGCTCCTGTTCTAGGAAGCATTCCGCAGAGGAACACTTGTCAGAAATTAAGAGGTGGTATTGGACTAGATGGCATTCAAAGTCCTAACGCTAAAATTCAATCATTAAGACCCAGTTAACAAAATTTCTTGGCCCTCTAATAGTGTTGTCTTGATATGGCCCCCAACAGCATACAAGAAAGAGTTCCAGGACTTAAAAAGAAAGGTGGTTTTATAATTATATTAAGGTACAAAAATCAACATTTTAAAAAGAGTAATTATTAAGTCATGTGTATAAATCAGACAATCTGAAAATGGAGTAGGAGGTCATTTTGTGTTGATGAATGGATTTCAATGCTGGTAACTTTCCTATGATGATCAAGTAAGCTGAAAGAACTCAGGACCAATAAAGAACCATGGTCAAAATTACTGTCCATAGACTGTTTAAGAGCACTCACAGAACACTTGGCCCCTTAGTGCTCCTAATCTTATTTTTCTTATGGCTCAATTCAGGTTAACTGCATTTTTTGTCATATGTCTATAAGAACTGAAGTATTTGTAATCTTTGTTAAGTGTTTAATAGGCTGAGTTGTAGTTATAACCAAATATCCCTTTGTTAGTCTTACGAAAAAATAGGAAAATCAATTTTAGATTAAAAACAAATTTGACTTTGAAAATTACTTTTCTTGGTATACAACAACACAAGAATTTGAAAATCTGATTCCCCTTCACTGACAGCAAGGACATTTTCTGGATAAGTTTCAGTGGCATAATGTGGTCTGATGTTTCTGCAAGAAACACCCAAACATCACCCAACATTACCAACACTAGAACGTAGGATGGAGAATACATGCCCATTAGTTCTTACTAGTTTTTGGATGCATTATTGGTTTTAGTTTGACAGTTATCATTTACCAAGAGAGTTTCTGGGAAAAAAAAAGAAAACAGAAAGGGATGTCACCCAATTCTTGTAAAGAGTTGTTTACCAACTAAACACATCCAACTTTAATAGAACTGTCACAGGCCAAAATGTCAACTAAAAGTCACGGAGCCAGAAATATAGCAAATTGTGGAATTGTAGACTGTGCTTCACATGGATGAAAACTAAATGTGTTACCTAACTGAAATGCTCATTATATTTCCACTGAAATTACAGAAACTCTGTACTTTTTTCTTATACATAAAGCCAGCTCCTCAAACCATCATCAAATTACTTAGGTCAAAGGAAAGCACCGAAGTGTGATACCATAGAAGACAGTAAGCATGAATGGATCAGAAGAATCAAAATGAGTCACACTCATCTGAAAGCCCAAAAATCTAACTTATTCAACAAATATATATTTACTTCCTACTATGTGCCAGACTCATGAATTACCTATCTTTGTATCCCTACCCCCTCGAATTGTATCAAGCACACATTAGGGACACAATATTTTTTTTCAATATTAAATGATAAATTAATTAATTATAGAGTATAAAATACTGGGTTTTTTTAAAGGGTATCAAAGAAAATTCTTCTCAAGTGTCATCTAAATAAAGTGTAAAAAGTGTTATAGCTGTTGACGTTACCTGGAGTTCATTTTATTTACTTAACTGACAATAACAATCAGAAGGCACATTAAAAAGAGAATCTTACCATTATACCAGTTCATGTGACAGTCAAAACTGTTACTTACACTAAGTGGGGGAAAAAGAGGAAATTAAGTAGCTCCTTAAGAAACACATTTTCATGCCAAAGACATACAGCAGTCAACCATATTACATTTGACTATATCAAAGTATCAACAGATTTTGTCTAATTCAGGTTCTATAGATTTATGAGTTCCACGACCACTAATCACAATCCTGCTCTAAATTACTGCTTTCATTTTGCCAGCACACATGCAGCCATGGTATCTTCCTTGCGTGCATATAATCCCTTATCAGTATGGGACTCTGGAAGACCATTTCATGTTAATGTCCTGAGCCATCTGCCACAGAAGATTACAGATTATGCTGTGATGCCCCTACAGGAAGCTCTGATGCCAAAAGACTTTGACTAAAGACTTGAGGCTGACATAATAGCCCAGTAACTATATATGGTAACGATCTGAAGCGCTCCTCTCAAAAGAATGGGGACCACAAAGAAGACAGGCAGTGGTGTACTGGCATTCCATCAATATTCCCCTCGGTATTAGGGCTCTCTGGACAAGCCTGATATACAAATTAAATTCCTGATAGACAGGCTAGCAAAGACAAACTCTTTTACTGTAAGTGCTTGTCTTGATGAATTGCTAGTAGCTTCCTGAGGGATGGAAAGAGTGGATAACTGACCCTGGTCTAAGCAAAAGTAATGATGGGCTGAACTAGAGGAACAGGAGTGTAAGTATAGGGAGAGAGATTAGAGCAGGATAATCAAGGGGACTGTGACAAGTTTAATTTGATAATCAAAAAGAAAATTTGCAGAGGCAAATAAAATGCTATCATCTTTTGTCACACCAAAGTTTCTACTGCTTTTCACCACGCTCTCCACCTTGGGAGACTGGCCTGTGGTCTGAAGTAGATTCCCTTTCCTCTCCAGCTGGGTTTAGCCTGCAGCAGCTTGAGCAGGCCATCAGAAGTAAAAGAGAGATAGATCAAAATACTTATTCCCATAGCTGTATTGCTGTGAGACTTCCTCAGGCCGGCTATATCCCTCAGCCTGAGCTCATGTTACCTCCCAGGACAGCTCTCTCGACTCTTTTCCTCTGGGGTCCAGCAACCATTCCCTTTGCACAACCTTTGGGCCAGGGATAGTAACAACCCACTGTTCCTAGCACTGGACACTACATTCTCCCTCATGGGTTCCCTAAACTTAACTGCACTTTGGAAATGATGCTTTTTAGTAAACCCCTCAAATCATCCCACCTGAGTGTATAATTTGCTTCCTGCTCAGACTGACACACCAAATATGATTCTGGGATTTTGATCTTGGATGGCTGTGAGGGTAGATGATACTATGAGCTGAGATAAGGAATACAGGAAGATGAGTATGTTCAAATGTGGAAAGAAAAACCACATCTTGAAGTTGCTATATAACAACTGTAGATCATCCACAGGCAGAGGTTGGCAGCAGCTGTAAAAGCAGACGTGGCATAAAGATGGAGATAAAAATTAATTTTGAGAAATTTGTAAGTACTGATCATTGCCATAAGCTCTAGCTTAAAATAGAGAATTCATTTAATTTAGGAGATGGAGTCAGCAAACTCTCTCTAAAATTACAGAACTGTAGAGCTTAAAAGGATGTTAATTGTCTTCTAGCTGAGCTCTCCTTTTCTGGGTGTTATAACTGAAGTCCAAGGTTAGCCATCAAAGGGCTACTGTTAGTTAATGGCAGTGCTGGCAGTGGAGCTTCTGGGTTCTCCCATCTATGTGTGCTCTTTCCACAAAATGCAGCCTTTCCCTCTATTTTGCTGTTTCCCACTAGTCATCAAGTATGGAGTACTTAGTCTGCACCCAGCCTTGTGCTAATTGATGTGAGGAATAATGGAGAAGTAAAACAGAATTCCAGCGGCTTACAGTCTTAATTGACTAAAATACAAATGTTTAGAAACGAGAGTGCTAGAGAGAAATGGCCTGTCACGCTAAAGGAAAAGAGGACATTTTGTAGGACAGGGGCACTGTCATCCGGCATGATCACTTTGAAATTTTAGCAATTTCATGTGCATTGTTGGTGTGAGTGAGGAAGTAGTAACAGTTGGTTCAATTATTGCCCCAGCATTCAAGGATTGTCTAATTTATTCTATTTAAGCATACAAATTTTTATTGTAGAATAACATGAAGCATAAAGATCTATAAATCTATTGGTTCCTATCTTTAGAGACCCTCCTTCTAAATGACAGCTTAAGTCCAAACACATTTTGGCAAATGAGAGAGCAGAAAATATATTCTTATTATTCACGCAAGTGTGAATTTATCGATGTATTGTTATTATTTAGCTGTAAACATAAAGTGAGTAGGAGAGATGATGGTCTGAAAGCCTACACACCTCAACATTGCTCCTTAGAAATCACATATATTTTCTGCCCCTGTTTATTTTATGATTGCTGCATATAATTCTAAACTATGCTGAGAAGCCTCTTAGTAGGAATTGAAACTGGATTGCTATCATTATTCTATTTTCACATGCTCATAACTTTCTCAGCAGCATTTATCAATGCTGACAAATGACCTGCTTGGGCTCTTATAAAGGGAAAATTCCTTTAAGTCTGAAGAGCTGTTATCAATTTGGGAGTTACCGCTGGAAGAAAAAGGTGATGTCTACATAGGCAGTTGAAATGATCTATATTTATCTTAAGGATGAAACTAGTTTATTTTGTAAATTACAACTAACAATTGCTTCACAAATTTTTTGTTTTCCACCTGCTATGTCTGTATAATTTCAGGCTTTGGCAAGTGGAAGAGATAAAAAGGTGATAATTCCTGAAGTGTGAGCCGGGGGTGGGGGGGGGAGAGAAAGAGGGGTCTAATGGATTAATAATTAAGAAGGAAAAACCTCAACAGAGAAGAAGCAATTGTCCTCAAAGACGTTTACCCAAGGCATCTGGTCCACACAAAACTCATACCATTGAAAAGGTGGACTAAGTTAACACATTTCCCTGTGTAACTGGTGTTACAAGCTCAAATATCTTCAGGGACAGGCAGTTAATCTGAAATTGCAAAGCAGCCAAGTCTTAGAGTTATGAGGACAATAACTACCTGCAAAGTATAGGCTCCACCCAAGGCCTCGTGTGTGTGCATGTGTGTGTGTGTGTTCACAAACTATGGGCTAAACAAAGAATGGCTGTAGGCTGAATTATGCCTGTTTACCACTGTTTTGTGATGCCCATTTTAGACACATTAAATTGAATGCTTCTTTCTATGTTTCACTTTGTGGAGATTTTTCTTTTTTTTTTTTTCTTATAATTTTTTTTTTCTTATAATTTTTTTTTTTTTACATTTTTGAGAGACAGAGTGAGACAGAGAGTGAGCAGAGGTGGGGAAGAGACAGAAGGAGACACAGAATCTGAAGCAGGCTCCAGGCTCTGAGCAAGCGTTCAGCAGAGAGCCCGATACAGGGCTCGAACCCAGGAACCATGAGATCATGACCTGAGCTGAAGTCGGACACTTAACCAACTGAGCCACCCAGGCACCTTGACTTTGTGGAGATTTTTCATTCCTTAGGCCAGCTAGTTTGGGACATTTCATTATTGCTATGGTCTCAGTGTTGTGTCTGCCTCAAATTTGTATGTTGAGATCCTAAACCCCCCCAAAAAAGATGGTATTAGGAGGTGGCGCCTTTAGGGAGGTACTTAGGTCCTAAGGGTGGAGCCCTCATGAGTAAGATTAATGTTTTTATAAAAGAGGTCCCGTAGAGAGCCCTTCCTCCATGTTTGAACATAGTGAAAAGGTGCTGGCTATGAGCCAGGAGGAAGGCCTTTACCCAACCATGCTGGTACCTGACCTTGGGCTTTCCAGCCTCCAAAAACGTGAGAAATAAATTGTTGTGGTTTATAAGTCACCCGTCTACGCTATTTTGTTATAGCAGCCCAAACAGACGAAAACAGTTATCAATCTTTCCCTTTATTTTCAACTCTATAAGAAAAATCAGTTTTTATAAGAAAAAGTCAGAAAGTTTCCTGGGTGAAAGTGAATATATGATGATTCATTTCCTAGGAATTGAAAGAAAGGAATTTCAGCAACTGCATCTCTTGTCTTCTAAAGTCTTTCCACTTCTTCTACACAAAACACAAGGGGAGAGATTTCATGAGATTCTAGCTGCTTAGAGCAGCTCATTGATAAAAATCAGGTATAATCAAGATTACCTAAGAAAAACTGACATCTTAAACACTGAGAACTGAACTGCAAAGCAAAGGATTATCTTAGTTTCACTCTGCAGGTAAAAAAACAAAATGCCAGTAACTAAATGTTGGTCTTATCTTGTAGTCCCTCCATGAACCGCAGTTTTGATTTTATGTTCACCCAAGCATATTAAGGGGAGACAGGATGTCTGCACAACCCAGCTCAATTATCTGTTTTTCTGTACTACAGCATTCATCATTATGGGAAGGAAAATTTGGCTCAGATGATGCTCGTATCTTATACCAATACTGGTGTAACGACACGGTGTAAGTTTACTCCCACAGCCCATAATTCAACTACTAAATTACTACATGTACAGCTCATGAACAAGAAATTGTACATAAAAACTGTTACTAATATGAAGAGTTTTTGCTTATGTACTCTCAAAGTATGGATTTAACAGGTTTTTTTCTTACTCATGCATTTTTAGATACTAAAGTACATCCCACTTTCCCCCCTCAGTACAATACGAATTATGATAGAATTTATGACAGAATTTATCCATGGAAGGCTTTTCAAAGCCAGACTATAATTAGGTTAAAAATATATAATATGCACATGGACAAAGACTGGAAATCAATTTTTAAATGCATAAAATTGCAAAAGTTGAATTTCAGGTGACTTTTTCATTATTAAACATTGTATTATTGTGTAAATTCAATGGAAGTTATTTAAAGCTCAGGTACTTACCGTGGTTGGAAAATAACGACTCGTTTTGAATTTTTTCAGAGCCATAGAAGAGGTGTAGGTGCCCAAGAAGAGGATGAAAGACATGAGAGTGATGTCAGGAACAAAATCACAGTTGTTCCCCACGAGCTTTCCTCCGTATTTCAAACACTTCTTCGTGGACAAAAATGCCCAGTCAAAGGTAGCATTATGGTACTGAGGAAGAAAAACATGAAAATTTTTCTAGAGAACACCAATGCATCAAAAGCAGCATTTGATACTTGATGGGCTATGTAGGGATTAGGCTGAAAGTCTCTGTAGAACAGCTGGAGGGTAACCACTGGAGGGTGAAACTTGACAAAGCGTTAATGGAATAACTGGTACTGGGGGGCCAGGAGGCTAGCAATTACTGAAAACACAATGAAAATGATGCCATCTGTTACCTAGTTTGAGCTACAGCCCTACAATCATCCATTTGTTCAACAAAAACAAACCACAAAGTCCTTCTTTCCTGTCAACCTTCCTGAGAGTAAACTGAGACACATTACTATCCTAAGTCTCAAAATGTGAGACTCTCTAAAACACCTTTATTGTTTAAAAAGTACTTACTTTTGCAATACACAGCTTCTTTGGATTCAAGCAGCCCTATGGTTAATGCTCTCTAAAAGTCATATTAGCTTAACTATGCATCTACCCAGCACTTTCCCAAGGAGCTATTTCTTTTCTAAATAACTAGAGACTGGTGATTTAAGGAATTAGACTATAAAAAATACTGATGGTCCCTGCTTTTTCAACTGAATACCTTAATAAAATATAACTTTTTATCTTGTGGACTTCAGGTGAACAGCATGCACACCCAGTACTGGAACATACTAGAATGGGCTTTGGAGTCCTGTGTGGCATATCCCTATGGTACATGACCTCAAGCTCATGGGTCAATTTTCAAATTTTCTTCTATCTCATGAATTGCTGTCATGTTGGCAGTACTTCTTGAGAACAGCTAACTCCTGTTCCTATTTTCTGTTTCTAATATGCAGGAGAATCCTTTTGCTAGCACACTGGATTAGACCAAGGTACTCATCCCCCAGTGGCTCCCAGTCTTAGCTACTTCTCTAGAGAACTACCTTCAGTCACATTAGAACTACCTCACCTAAAATGTTATGCCCTCTTGCAGCCAGTTACTGACCAACACTAATGTGGTGCTACAAAATTCCCCTAAATATGCTGAAAATCATACGTGATGCTGTTTGGGAAGTGATTAGGCCATGAGAATGATTAGGCCATGAGAATGATGTCTTCATGAATGAGATTCATGTTTTCATAAAACAGACCCCAGAGAGCTCCCTTGTCTCATCTGCCATATGAAGACACAATGAGAAGAAGGCTGTCTATGAACCAGGAAGTGGGTGGGTCCTCATCAGACACTGAATCTGCCAGCACTGTGATCGTGAACTTTCTCTTAGGTCCAGGGCTAATGAGTATGTCATGTGCTAACAGAAGGTTTATTTGAGAATACCTTGCAAATAAATAGGGAAAGATAAATTTCTCCTGTCCTTTGGAAGCAAGAGTTCCACCTCATACCAAACTCATCATCAACATTCTTTACTATTCAATGAATTCTCTTGATGTAAGTAATCTAGTCATAAAAGTTCACATGTGCAAAAGAAGAATCTCAGACCAGAAATTGTTCATATTTTTATAGAGCTCAAAAGGTAAAGTACTTACATAAGTCAATAAAAAAAAAAATAAACTCTAGGTCTTTCCCTGAAATATTTTTTCTATATTAGCTTCAACTTATAAACAGCTGAACCACATAATTATTCTTTTATCAAACGCCAATTTTGAGAGGTGATTTAATCATGTCTCATCTTGAGCCAAAGCATAAGAGACTGTTAAAAACTGAGAACAAACTGAGGGTTGATGGGGGGTGGGAGGGAAGGCAGGGTGGGTGATGGGTATTGAGGAGGGCACCTTTTGGGATGAGCACTGGGTGTTGTATGGAAACCAATTTGACAGTAAACTTCATATATTAAAAAATAAATTTAAAAAAAATCATGTCTCATCTTGTTTTTCAGATTTCTGCATATGGATGTTTTTAGAAGAACACATTTAAAGTTTAGAGGTCATAATAGGTAACAGATTTCTTTGTTTTAAGATCAGCAAAAATTTACCATTGTAAATTTGCCTATGTAAATTTACCATAATATCATTTCAGCACTTTAATATGAGCAGAACCCTTTTTTATAGCCCAAAGAAGTAGGCTGCGTTAAGACAATCAATCCCAACAGACAGTTTTTATTGATTTTCTTACAGAGATTCAGGTTGAGGTGAAAAAATATACAGATATACATAAAATGATAGATATGTTTTCTCATGTACATCAACTCAAAATGCCAATATCACTATTTTTTTGGCCTCAAATGATTCCCTGTATCATCATACAGAAAGTTTAGCCTCCCAACCATCTAAGGACTTTAGTATAAAGTTTAGGCAGCACGTACAGATCTCTCAGTATATATATACACTTTTCCCACTTCCATAAAACTTTAACTCTAGCTAATAAATAATTCTATTTAAACATCACTGGAGAGGAACCTATATTATCTGTGTTACTTCAGTGTTATTACTCTACATAAACTCATATCATTGAAGGTTAACTTCATAAAACTTCAGGCAAGATTCAGATCACAAACTAGACATTAAGACAAAGCATTACTCATCTATTAGTGGTGTATATATGTAAATACGCAAAGTAGAATTTTAAATAATTATCTGATAATTTAATCATCACAGACACAATTTCTATTATTTTTTACTCCAATATGTCTCATTTTGTTATCTATGAAACATACACGTTTCAGTAAAAATGATATGTTTTACTTCAGAGGTACACTCTGCTTTGCCTATGTAAAGGGAACATAAAAAAAGAAAACTACAGATTTTAGTTACTACCTTCTGTAATCCAATAGTTTTCAAATTTTATTATCAGTGAAATGTCTTTTCATGTGGAACCCCAATATTTAAAACTGTGATAAAACTGAGATATTCGGCCCTATGTATCTAGGAGGGATTGGGCTGCTCTTTCTCACTACCCCTGGCCCACCTAAAGGCAGACCCTGAGTCCCCTCTCTTGGGAATTCTAGCTTAGTCTGAGCGGAATGTTACTTTAAAAACAATGCTGTCTCATTAAAAGTCACCTATCTATATCTATCATTTATAATTATAATTTATCTGAAATTACCATGAGTAGTTTAATCCAGGACTGAACAAACTATATCCCATAGGCCAAACTCAGCCTGACTCCTGTTTTTATAAATAAAGTTTTACCTAAACACAGTAATGCTCATTTCTTTACATAATGTTCATTACTATGTTTGTGCTACAACTGCAATGCTGAGTAATTTCAACAAAGACCAGATATCTGACCCATAAATCCTAAAAAGTATACTATCTGATCCTTTACAGAAAAAGTATCTGCCCTGGTTTAATTTCTTGCCTAAGACTCCTATATTACTTTCTACTATCCTTATAAATAAATCTTTCATGTTTCATCATATTAGTACATTACACATTTTTATTTGATTTGTATTTTTTTATATTTGTATTATTATTTCATGGGTAGTGTTATTGATGCTGGTTGATTCACTGTAAAATTTTTTAAGACCCCCACCCAAAAATTTCTAGAACCAATACACGAATTCAACAAAGTTGCAGGATATACAATCAATGTGCAGAAATCAGTTGCATTTATATACACTAATAATGAAGCAGCAGAAAAAGAAATCAAGGAATGGATCCCATTTGCAATTGCACCAAAAACAATAAGATACCTAAGAATAAACCCAACTAAACAGGTAAAATATCTATACTCTGAAAACTATAGAACACTTATGAAAGAAATTGTAGAGGACACAAAGAAATGGAAAAGCATTCCATGCTCATGGATTGGAAGAACATTGTTAAACTGTCTATACTATCCAAAGCAATCTGCACATTTAATGCAATCCCTATCAAAATACCACCAACATTCTTTACAGAGTTATAACAAACAATCCTAAAATTTGTATGGAACCAACAAAAGATGCCAAATAGCCAAAGCAATCCTGAAAAAGAAATGCAAAACTGGAGACATCCCGATTCCAGACTTCAAGCTAATTACAAAGCTGCAATCATCAAGACAGTATGGTACTGGCACAAAAACAGACATATAGATCAATGGAACGGAACAGAACAGAAAACCCAGAAATGGACCCCCAACTATATGGTCAACTAATCTTCAACAAAGCAGGAAGGACTATCCAATGGAAAAAGGCAGTCTCTTCAACAAATGGTGCTAGGAAAACTGGATGGTGACATGCAGAAGAATGAAACTGGACCACTTTCTTAGACCATCCACAAAAATAAATTCAAAATGGATAAAAGACCTAAATGTGAAATAGGAAACAAACAAAATCCCAGAGGAGAACAAAGGCAGCAACTTCTTTGACCTTGGCCAGAACAACTTCTTACTAGATATGTCACCAAAGGCAAGGGAAACAAAAGCAAACACAAAGTATTGGGATTTCATCAAGATAAAAAGCTTCTGTATAGTGAAGGAAACAACAAAACTAAAAGGCAGCCTACATAATGGGAGAAGATTATTTGCAAATCACATATCTGATAAAGGATTAGTATCCAAAACTATAAAGAACTCATCAAACTCAACATCCCAAAACCAAACAACCCAGTTAAGAAATGAGCAGAAGACATGAATAGTCAGTCAGAGAAAGACAGACATCACATAATTTCACTCATATGTGGAATTTAAGAAACTTAACGGATGATCATAGAGGAAGGGAAGAAAAAATAAGATAAAAACAGAGAGGGAGGCAAACCATAAGAGACTCTTAAATACAGAAAACAAACTGAGGGTTGATGGGGGTAGGGGGGTGTTGAAAATGGGTGATGGACATTAAGGAGGGCAGTTATTTGGATGAGCGCTGGGTGTTATATGTAGGCGATGAACCACTGGATTCTACTCCTGAAGCCAAGACTACACTGTATGTTAACTAACTTGAGAGTTAAAAAAATAAAATAAAATAAAATAAGAAGACCTGAATAGACACTTTCCCAAAGACATCCAGTTGGCTAACAGACACATGAAAAGATGCTCAACATCACTCATCATCAGGGAAATACAAATCAAAACTATGATGAGTTACCACCACACACCTGTCAGAATGGTTAACATTAACAACACAAGAAACAACAGGTGTTGGCAAGGATGCAGAGAAAGGGGAACTCTCTTGCACTGTTGGTGGGAATGCAAACTGGTGAAGCCACTCCGGAGAGTATGGAGGTTCCCTAGGAAACTAAAAATAGAACTATCCTATGATCCAGGAATTGCACTATTAGATATTTACCTAAAGGATACAAAAATACAGATTTGAAGGGGTACATGCACCCCAGTGTTTATAGCAACATTACCCAAAACAGTCAAAATATGGAGACAGCCCATCCATCGACTGATAAATGGATGAGTAAGATATGGTACATATATACAATAGAATATTACTCAGCCATCAAAAAGAATAAAATCTTGCCATTTACAATAACATGGATGGAGCTAGACTGTATTATGCTAACCAAAATAAGTCAGTTAGAGAAAGACAAATACCATATGATTTCACTCACATATGGAATTTAAGAAACAAAACAGATGAACATATGGGAAGAAGGGGAGAGAAGAGAGGGAAACAAACCACAAGAGACTCTTAATGATAGAATACAAACTATGGGTTCATGGAGGGAGGTGAGTGGGAGATGGGCTAGATGGGTGATGGTTACTAAGGAAGGCACTTGTTTTGAAGAGCATTGGGTGTTGTATATTAGTGATTCATCACTGAGTTCTACTCCTGAAGCCAATATTGCACTGTATGTTAGCTAAAATTTAAATTTAAAAAAATGGCAAAAAAACTCCAGCTTTGGTTTTGATCATTTGTAATTTTCAAACTGTGGTAAGTCATAGAAAAAGCAAAAACAGGTAAATGATTCTTCTCCAGGTTCATGCAACTCCCGAAGAATTAATTTGAAGGAAATACTGAACATACATCAAAGCAAGAGACTGAGAAAATACCCTCATGGGCTTCAATCTCAGCTCTACCACGACTTAATTGGAAAACAGAAAAAAAAAGTAACTTCACTTTCCTGTGCAACTGCCAATAGGATAGCTGAAAAAGAGTACCATAAAGGTCACGGTGATCATAGCTTCGGAAAATGCTCTAACATAAATAGTACTCTTCACATGCAAACCACTCTGATTACTGCTTAGAAAGTCATGGTAAAAAACATACAACCAAATAACACTGGCTCCTAAAAGAGGGCAAATACTGTGTTGGACATGTCCAGCATAGATGTTAAGTGACCCGAAGAAAAAAGAAATCCTTGAGTCCCCTGAAATATCATGTAAACCATTGTTTGCATGTATATTTATCTGGGAAAAGCAACCACAGATTTCATTAGAACCTCAGAGGAAGCAGTGAAGCAAAGACGCTTCAGACGTTACTGCTCTGGTGCTTTTATAAGTGAGGTTATTCCATCATCATAGTACGCCATGCTCTATGTATGTCAGCTGCACTCCAATTTTCATTTATTCTAAGAGCAAATTCATGACTGAAAGGCTAACGATGATTTGTTAACTCATCAGCAAATGTTCCCCAATTCAGAGAGCTTCGTTGTTTTGTAACTACTTCTTAGTAAACTATATCCCTGTTTGAATCCTCATGGGCGTTTTAAATTTAACACATTCAGGGTGCTTGGGTGGCTCAGTCGGTTAAGCATCTGACTTCGGCTCAGGATCTCATGGTTCGTGGGTGTGAGCCAGTGTCAGGCTCTGTGCTGATAGCTCAAAGTCTGGAGCCCACTTAGGATTCTGTCTGTCTGTCTGTCTGTCTGTCTCTCTCTCTCTCCTCTGCTCCTCCCCTGCTTGCATTCTGTCTCTGTCTCTCAAATATGAATAAATGTTAAAAAATAATAATAATAAAATGAAATGAAATGAAATGAAATGAAATGAAATGAAATGAAATGAAATAAAATAAATTTAACATGTTCAAAACTAACTCCTCATCCTTCCTTAAATCTTGCTTCCCCTAGGATCTTGCCTATCTCTGTTAATAGCAAATTCATCCTTCTAGATTCTAAAAACAGAGAACCCTGAAGTCATTGTTAATTCCTCTCTTTCTCACAGGTCACATTACGGCAAAAATGATCTCAAAATATGTCCAAAATTAGGGGGGTCTGGCTGGCTCAGTCAGTAGAGCATGTGACTCTTCATCTCAGGGTTGTAGGTTCAAGCCCCATGTTGGGGTAGACATTACTTAAAAATAAATATTGAATACTGGAGGGAGTGTTCAAAGGAGAGAACTCAGTTGAGAAATAAGGGAGAACAGAAAAATTGAAATGGCAATTTCAGAATACTTTTGAAAAAAAAAAACAGTAGCAAAAGGATAGGCTAGAGCATGTGAGCACTATAAAATCAAGGCACGTTCTTCAGGGCTGATGAGGACTTCTGAGGTGTTTGTGGTAGATGAGAAAGAACCAGGCTATGGGGGTAGAAGGAAGAAGGGCATGCTGGAAAAAGAATCAAGAATGGAGAAAGGAAGGTGAAAGATTAAGTAAAAGAGAGACTGATTAGGGTTTTGGCAACTCTTTGTACCAGGATGAGTAAAGGCTAGATATAACAGAAGTATAGAGCCCGAACACCAAAGGGACTGTGTATCACTAAAAACTAAGAAAGAATAGACCAAGACAGAGGCAGCGTTCAATTTACAATACACCGGGCTTCCAAAGAAATTTTAGCTAACCTAAATCATTCATCAGGATCCGACTATTTGACATATTCAAGGAAGATATCTACTAATTTATCTACCCTTTTTATCTGGGGAACAAAATTAAAGTAAAATAAACTTTCAATTTAAAGTTGCCAGATAAACTATAGGATGCCCAGTTATACAGATAAACAATGAAAAATATTTTTAGTGTAAGTATGACCCGTGCAATATGTGGAACATATTTATACTAAAAAAAATTGTTCGGTATTTACCTGAAATTCAAATGTAACTGGGACCCTCTGTCTTTTGTTTTGTTTGCTAACTCTGGTGATGCTGTTTCAATTAGCTACAGGCTGTTTTGAACAATAGCAGCATGTGGAAAATAGAAAAATGTGGCCAAAAGAAAACAAAATGCATTGGGTCCTGGTTACATAAAGGAACTAAGATAGTGTTAAGAGAGCAGCAATAAAGAAAAATAAAACAAAAACAATTTTTAAAAGGTTCCTGGGAGAAACAATATGTTTGCTAAAATATTAATTATGCAAGGCAGTACAAGAAAGTGTCTAAATGAACAGTATAGAGATTAGTAAGTAGATCAGAAAAAGAGCTAATCAGTTTCATTGATCACAGAGAAAACAAAATTCAAACTAAGTCCTGAAAGAAAGACTGGTCCTTGTAGAACTCTCATACTCCAAAGGGTAAAGAGAACAGTAAGAGTGGCTGAAGGACAAAACTAAAAAAGAATGACAAAGAAAGTAACAAAAGCCAAGAGAATGAAAGCGACAAGTTTTATATGTGTATTTCTCTCTGCACTGGCAGAAACAAAGTGGTAAAGCATTAGACAAGGAGATACCATGAGCAAAGATGCTGATTTGGGGACATACAATGCTTCATTCACTTATCTAGCAAGTTCTTTATTCAAAATTTATTGAATGCCTACCATGTGGAGAAACCAACAGTGAGTAGACCAGGTGAGCCAAAGAAGGCTGATTGTGTAAATAGGTAGAAAAATATATATATACATATATATATGTATATATATAAGAGAAATGGGACCAAGTGACCAAGTTGCTGAGGATCTTAACTGAGGTCAATCTTGTGAAAAGGGATATCAATCTATTTTTCTGAATTTCATTTTCCAGAGAATTATCCTGTTTACACTGAATGGATTTGTTTGTAAATCTTAAACGTATAAGGTATACGGAAGGATTAATTTTAAAATTTTAAATGTTATAGGATCCTCCCCAAAGACAAAATGGGGAGATATATATGTGAGAGAGGATGAGCAAAATGTTGACAATCATTGAAGCTAGGTGATGTGCATATGGAAGTTCATTGTACAATATTCTCTGTAGTTCACTGCATGTTTTAAACTTTCTATATTTTTAAAAGTAGGAACAGGGGCACCTGGGTAGCTCAGTTGGTTAAGCATCCAACTTCAGCTCAGATCATGATCTCACAGTTCACAGGTTCAAGCCCTGTGTCAGGCTCTGCACTGACAGCTCGGAGCCTGGAGCCTGCTTCAGATTGTGTGTCTCCCTTTCTCTCTGCCCCTCTCCTGTTTGTGCAGGCTCTCTTTCTCTCTCTCTCTGTCTCTCCATCCAAAACAAACAAACAAACAAACAAACATTTTTTAAAAATAAATAGAAGTAGGAACATGTGATATTCAAGGGGACTTAAGGACAGAATGGTTTTTGCACTTGACTTTCTCAGTGAGAGAAAATCACAAAGATGCTACGCATAAGAAGATTAATATGACATTCTATTTCCCATGAAAATGAATGTTAACTCCTAAAATCACCCTGAAGGTACATCAAATGAAATCACTTTGCTTCCATGTCTGACTGCCAAGCAGAATTGATGAGACAATAATAGTTCTCAGTTTCTTGATTAACAGCATCTCCATTAGACATGATATGCTTCACTGGGTTACACAATAAGCAAAAAAATAAAATAAAATAATAAAATAAATAAAATGAAAGATTTTTATATTGCTCTCTTTAGTATCAACTAGTAAAGTATGCATGCACCTTTTGAAATAAATATAAATGAAGGTAATGCTACAGAAAGAAGTCTCAAGGTTAAGTAGTTAATGTACTCATTTAGGGGTTTTTCCCTGCAGTGGGTAGGCAAATTTATAGTAATTTTCAACTTACTTTATGAACTACAGGATACATTTGAGCTGCGTTGTCTAGAGTTGTATGTGTTATTGTGAAATATCAAAACTAATTGGTTTTCTACTTGTGATTAATATATAGAAGGTAGACTGAAACTGGACCACTTTCTTACACCATATACAAAAATAAATTTAAAATGGATTGAAGACCTAAATGTGAGACTGGAAACCATCAAAATCTTAGAGGAGAACACAGGCAATAAGTAACCCCTTTGACATCAACCATAGAAACTTCTTTCTAGATAGGTCTCCTGAGGCAAGGGAAACAAAAGCAAAACAACACTATTGGGACTTTATCAAAATAAAAGGCTTCTGCACAGCAAAGGGAACAATCAGCAAAAGTAAAAGGCAGCCTATGAAATAGGAGAAGATATTTGCAAATGATATATCTGATAAAGGGTATCCAAAATCTATAAAGACATTATCAAAATTAATAACCAAAAAACAAATAATCCAGTTAAAAAATGGGCAGAAGACATTATAGACACTTTTCCAAAGAAGATATACAGATGGCCAATAGACCCATGAAAAGATACCCAACATCACTCATCATCAGGGAAATGCAAATCAAAACCAATGAGATATCACCTCATACCTGTCAGAATGACTAAAATGAACAGATGAAACAACAAATGTTGGTGAGGGTGTGGAGAAAGGGGAACCTCTTGAACTGTTGATGGCAATGCAAACTGGTGCAGCCACTCTGGAAAATAGTATGGAGGTTCCTCAGAAAGTTAAAAATAAAACTACTCTACGATTCAGCAACTGCACTGTTAGGAATTTACCCAAAGAATACAAAAGTACTAATTCAAAGAGATACATGCACCCTGATATTTATAGAAGCATTATCGACAATAACCAAATGATGGAAACAACCGAAGTGTCCATCGGCTGATGAATGGATAAAGAAGTGGTGTATGGGGGGGGTTCCGGAAGATGGCGGCGTAGGAGGACGCGGGGCTCACAGCGCGTCCTGCCGATCACTTAGATTCCACCTACACCTGCCTAAAGAACCCAGAAAACGGCCAGAGGATTAGCAGAAGGGAGTCTCAGGAGTCAAGCGCAGACTAGAGGCCCACGGAAGAGGGTAGGAAGGGCGGCGAGGCGGTGCGCGCTCCACGGACTGGCGGGAGGGAGCCGGGGCGGAGGGGCGGCTCGCCGGCCAAGCAGAGCCCCCGAGTCTGGCTGGCAAAAGCGGAGGGGCCGGACAGACTGTGTTCCGACAGCAAGCGCGACTTAGCGTCTGGGAGGTCATAAGTTAACAGCTCTGCTCGGAAAGCGGGAAGGCTGGAGGACAAAGGGAGGGAGAGCTGCTGAGCCCCTGGACGGCAGAGCTCAGCTTGGCGGGGAACAAAGGCGCCAGCGCCATCTCCCCCGCCCATCCCCCAGCCAAAATCCCAAAGGGAACCAGTTCCTGCCAGGGAACTTGCTCGCTCCGCGCAAACACCCAACTCTGTGCTTCTGCGGAGCCAAACCTCCGGCAGCGGATCTGACTCCCTCCCGCTGCCACAGGGCTCCTCCTGAAGTCAATCACCTAAGGAGAAGCGAGCTAAGCCTGCCCCTCCAGCCCCCGTGCACCTTGCCTACCCACCCCAGCTAATACGCCAGATCCCCAGCAACACAAGCCTGGCAGTGTGCAAGTAGCCCAGACGGGCCACGCCACCCCACAGGGAATCCCGCCCCTAGGAGAGGGGAAGAGAAGGCACACACCAGTCTGACTGTGGCCCCAGCAGTGGGCTGGAGGCAGACATCGGGTCGGACTGCGGCCCCGCCCACTAACTCCAGTTATACACCACAGCACAGGGGAAGTGCACTGCAGGTCCTCACCACGCCAGGGACTCTCCAAAATGACCAAACGGAAGAATTCCCCTCAGAAGAATCTCCAGGAAATAACAACAGCTAATGAACTGATCAAAAAGGATTTAAATAATATAACAGAAAGTGAATTTAGAATAATAGTCATAAAATTAATCGCTGGGCTTGAAAACAGTATACAGGACAGCAGAGAATCTCTTGCCACAAAGATCGAGGGACTAAGGAACAGTCACGAGGAGTTGAAAAACGCTTTAAACGAATTGCAAAACAAAATGGAATCCACGATGGCTCGGCTTGAAGAGGCAGAGGAGAGAATAGGTGAACTAGAAGATAAAGTTATGGAGAAAGAGGAAGCTGAAAGAAAGAGAGATAAAAAAATCCAGGAGTATGAGGGGAAAATTAGAGAACTAAGTGATACACTAAAAAAAAATAATATACGCATATTTGGTATCCCAGAGGAGGAAGAGAGAGGGAAGGGTGCTGAAGGGGTACTTGAACAAATTATAGCTGAGAACTTCCCTGAACTGGGGAAGGAAAAAGGCATTGAAATCCAAGAGGCACAGAGAACTCCCTTCAGACGTAACTTGAATCGATCTTCTGCACGACATATCATAGCGAAACTGGCAAAATACAAGGATAAAGAGAAAATTCTGAAAGCAGCAAGGGATAAACGTGCCCTCACATATAAAGGGAGACCTATAAGACTCGTGACTGATCTCTCCTTTGAAACTTGGCAGGCCAGAAAGGCTTGGCACGATATCTACAGTGTGTTAAACAGAAAAAATATGCAGCCGAGAATCCTTTATCCAGCAAGTCTGTCATTTAGAATAGAAGGAGAGATAAAGGTCTTCCCAAACAAACAAAAACTGAAGGAATTCGTCACCACGAAACCAGCCCTACAAGAGATCCTAAGGGGGATCCTGTGAGACAAAGTACCAGAGACATCACTACAAGCATAAAACATACAGACATCACAATGACTCTAAACCCATATCTTTCTATAATAACACTGAATGTAAATGGATTAAATGCGCCAACTAAAAGACATAGGGTATCAGAATGGATAAAAAAACAAGACCCATCTATTTGCTGTCTACAAGAGACTCATTTTAGATCTGAGGACACCTTTAGATTGAGAGTGAGGGGATGGAGAACTATTTATCATGCTCCTGGAAGCCAAAAGAAAGCTGGAGTAGCCATACTTATATCAGACAAACTAGACTTTAAATTAAAGGCTGTAACAAGAGATGAAGAAGGGCATTATATAATAATCACAGGGTCTATCCACCAGGAAGAGCTAACTATTATAAATGTCTATGCGCCAAATACCCGAGCCCCCAGATATATAAAACAATTACTCATAAACATAAGCAACCTTATTGATAAGAATGTGGTCATTGCAGGGGACTTTAACACCCCACTTACAGAAATGGATAGATCATCTAGACACACAGTCAATAAAGAAACAAGGGCCCTGAATGATACATTGGATCAGATGGACTTGACAGATATATTTAGAACTCTGCATCCCAAAGCAACAGAATAGACTTTCTTCTCGAGTGCACATGGAACATTCTCCAAGATAGATCATATACTGGGTCACAAAACAGCCCTTCATAAGTTTACAAGAATTGAAATTATACCATGCATACTTTCAGACCACAATGCTATGAAGCTTGAAATCAACCACAGGAAAAAGTCTGGAAAACCTCCAAAAGCATGGAGGTTAAAGAACACCCTACTAAAGAATGAGTGGGTCAACCAGGCAATTAGAGAAGAAATTAAAACATATATGGAAACAAACGAAAATGAAAATACAACAATCCAAACGCTTTGGGATGCAGCGAAGGCAGTCCTGAGAGGAAAATACATTGCAATCCAGGCCTATCTCAAGAAACAAGAAAAATCCCAAATACAAAATCTAACAGCACACCTAAAGGAAATAGAAGCAGAACAGCAAAGGCAGCCTAAACCCAGCAGAAGAAGAGAAATAATAAAGATCAGAGCAGAAATAAACAATATAGAATCTAAAAAAACTGTAGAGCAGATCAACGAAACCAAGAGTTGGTTTTTTGAAAAAATAAAAAAAATTGACAAACCTCTAGCCAGGCTTCTCAAAAAGAAAAGGGAGATGACCCAAATAGATAAAATCATGAATGAAAATGGAATGATTACAACCAATCCCTCAGAGATACAAACAATTATCAGGGAATACTATGAAAAATTATATGCCAGCAAATTGGACAACCTGGAAGAAATGGACAAATTTCTAAACACCCACACTCTTCCAAAACTCAATCAGGAGGAAATAGAAAGCTTGAACAGACCCATAACCAGCGAAGAAATTGAATCGGTTATCAAAAATCTCCCAACAAATAAGAGTCCAGGACCAGATGGCTTCCCAGGGGAGTTCTACCAGACACTTAAAGCAGAGATAATACCTATCCTTCTCAAGCTATTCCAAGAAATAGAAAGGGAAGGAAAACTTCCAGACTCATTCTATGAAGCCAGTATTACTTTGATTCCTAAACCAGACAGAGACCCAGTAAAAAAAGAGAACTACAGGCCAATATCCCTGATGAATATGGATGCAAAAATTCTTAATAAGATACTAGCTAATCGAATTCAACAGCATATAAAAAGAATTATTCACCATGATCAAGTGGGATTCATTCCTGGGATGCAGGGCTGGTTCAACATTCACAAATCGATCAACGTGATACATCACATTAACAAAAAAAAAGAGAAGAACCATATGATCCTGTCAATCGATGCAGAAAAGGCCTTTGACAAAATCCAGCACCCTTTCTTAATAAAAACCCTTGAGAAAGTCGGGATAGAAGGAACATACTTAAAGATCATAAAGGCCATTTATGAAAAGCCCACAGCTAACATCATCCTCAACGGGGAAAAACTGAGAGCTTTTTCCCTGAGATCAGGAACATGACAGGGATGCCCACTCTCACCGCTGCTGTTTAATATAGTGCTGGAAGTTCTAGCATCAGCAATCAGACAACAAAAGGAAATCAAAGGCATCAAAATTGGCAAAGATGAAGTCAAGCTTTTGCTTTTTGCAGGTGACATGATATTATACATGGAAAATCCGATAGACTCCACCAAAAGTCTGCTAGAACTGATACATGAATTCAGCAAAGTTGCAGGATACAAAATCAATGTGCAGAAATCAGTTGCATTCTTATACACTAACAATGAAGCAACAGAAAGACAAATGAAGAAACTGATCCCATTCACAATTGCACCAAGTAGCATAAAATACCTAGGAATAAATCTAACCAAAGATGTAAAAGATCTGTATGCTGAAAACTATAGAAAGCTTATGCAGGTAATTGAAGAAGATATAAAGAAATGGAAAGACATTCCATGCTCATGGATTGGAAGAATAAATATTGTCAAAATGTCAATACTACCCAAAGCTATCTACACATTCAATGCAATCCCAATCAAAATTGCACCAGCATTCTTCTCGAAACTAGAACAAGCAATCCTAAAATTCATATGGAACCACAAAAGGCCCCGAATAGCCAAAGTCATTTTGAAGAAGAAGACCAAAGCAGGAGGCATCACAATCCCAGACTTTAGCCTCTACTACAAAGCTGTCATCATCAAGACAGCATGGTATTGGCATAAAAACAGACACATAGACCAATGGAATAGAATAGAAACCCCAGAACTAGACCCACAAACGTATGGCCAACTCATCTTTGACAAAGCAGGAAAGAACATCCAATGGAAAAAAGACAGTCTCTTTAACAAATGGTGCTGGGAGAACTGGACAGCAACATGCAGAAGGTTGAAACTAGACCACTTTCTCACACCATTCACAAAAATAAACTCAAAATGGATAAAGGACCTGAATGTGAGACAGGAAACCATCAAAACCTTAGAGGAGAAAGCAGGAAAAGACCTCTCTGACCTCAGCCGTAGCAATCTCTTACTCGGCACATCCCCAAAGGCAAGGGAATTAAAAGCAAAAGTGAATTACTGGGACCTTATGAAGATAAAAAGCTTCTGCACAGCAAAGGAAACAACCAACAAAACTAAAAGGCAACCAACGGAATGGGAAAAGATATTTGCAAATGACACATCGGACAAAGGGCTAGTATCCAAAATCTATAAAGAGCTCATCAAACTCCACACCCGAGAAACAAATAACCCAGTGAAGAAATGGGCAGAAAACATGAATAGACACTTCTCTAAAGAAGACATCCGGATGGCCAACAGGCACATGAAAAGATGTTCAACGTCGCTCCTTATCAGGGAAATACAAATCAAAACCACACTCAGATACCACCTCACGCCAGTCAGAGTGGCCAAAATGAAGAAATCAGGAGACTATAGATGCTGGAGAGGATGTGGAGAAACAGGAACCCTCTTGCACTGTTGGTGGGAATGCAAATTGGTGCAGCCGCTCTGGAAAGCAGTGTGGAGGTTCCTCAGAAAATTAAAAATAGACCTACCCTATGACCCAGCAATAGCACTGCTAGGAATTTATCCAAGGGATACAGGAGTACTGATGCATAGGGGCACCTGTACCCCAATGTTTATAGCGGCACTCTCAACAATAGCCAAATTATGG
Source organism: Panthera tigris (assembly GCF_018350195.1). NCBI lineage: Eukaryota > Metazoa > Chordata > Mammalia > Carnivora > Felidae > Panthera > Panthera tigris. The sequence goes on from NC_056663.1 coordinate 146,791,446, forward strand.
AAAGAGCCTAAATGTCCATCAACTGATGAATGGATAAAGAAATTGTGGTTTATATACACAATGGAATACTACGTGGCAATGAGAAAAAATGAAATATGGCCTTTTGTAGCAACATGGATGGAACTGGAGAGTGTGATGCTAAGTGAAATAAGCCATACAGAGAAAGACAGATACCATATGGTTTCACTCTTATGTGGATCCTGAGAAACATAACAGAAACCCATGGGGGAGGGGAAGGAAAAAAAAAAAAAAAAAAAGAGGTTAGAGTGGGAGAGAGCCAAAGCATTAGAGACTGTTAAAAACTGAGAACAAACTGAGGGTTGATGGGGGGTGGGAGGGAGGGCAGGGTGAGAGGGAGGGCAGGGTGGGTGATGGGTATTGAGGAGGGCACCTTTTGGGATGAGCACTGGGTGTTGTATGGAAACCAATTTGACAGTAAATTTCATATATTAAAAAATTAAAAAAAAAAAAAAAAAGAAGTGGTGTATATATATACAATGGAGTATTACTCAGACATAAAAAAGAACGAAATCTTGCTATTTGGGAACAAAATCTTGCTATTTGGGACAATGGAGGGAGATAGAGCATTATGTTAAGCAAAATAAGTCAGTCAGAGAAAGAGAAATACCATATGATTTCACTCAATATGTGGAATTTAAGAAACAAAAACAAACAAGCAAAAGAGGAAAAAAGAGGGAGAGGTAAACCAAGAAACAGACTCTTAGCTATAGAGAACAAGCTGATGGCCACCAGAGGGGAGGTGGGTGGGGGGACGGGTTAAATAGGTGATGGGGATTAAGGAATGCACCTGCCATGATGAGCACAGGGTGATGCATGGAAGTGCTGAATCACTATATTGTACACCTGAAACTAATATTACACTGCATGTTAACTCACTAAAATTTAAATAAAAACTTAAAAAAAAAAGAAAGAAAGAAAGTCACTTCCAACCTATCCAACCAAGCTGGATAAGGTAAAAAAAAAATCATAGTTTTTAAAAACCTGTCAGAGAGATGAGGAAATATACAAACTTGAATAAATTCTAAGAAGTTACAAGACCTTCCTGGAAGAGAGAAAAAAAATCCATGGCTGCATATGCCTGCCAGAGTGGCCTGTGGAAGATAAATCTACCACAGATGGAGGTATGGAGAAATAAGCCAAATCTTTAATGAGTTTTAAATGGCTACATGTAGACTGGGGTGACAGACCAGAATTCCAAGAGCCCTCGGTGTTAGACTGAGCCTGCATCCATCCACCAAACTTTCTCATCGTCTTTGCCAAGGTGCACAGGTTGTACAAAAAGGTAGGACGTTAGGAGAGCTGAGAGAAACCCCTTAGACAGAGTTCCTACCAAATGCAAGAAATCCACTTCCTAAGATGGGAAGCAGGACAGAAGAGTGGAGAAAAAGCCCACTGAGGCATTCAGGTACTCCTGAAAGGGCTAAGGTTTCTTCCCTCTGAAGGCTGGGGCAGAGCAGTTGGGCAAAGAAAGGTCTCCCATGGCTCAGAAGCTTAGGCATAAACAAAACACAGAGCAGTCCCCATGGGACTTTCTGGGATAATGGCAACGTTCTACATGCATCTTGTTTTGGGTGATGATTACATGAGTATATAAAGTATCAAAATTCCTTGCACTGAACATGTGAGAACATTATGTTTTAAAGTATACCTCAATTTGATAATCATTTTTAAAAAAGAATCTAATGTGAAAAACAAGAAGTAATCTATTCAGTCACCTCCCTGGAAAAGCCCTGATGTTCGACTATGGAATCTGGTCTCTCCCTCTGAGAGCTGATAAGTGGAAGCCAGCCGACTCTAAGGCTCATTGTGTTGATACAGTTGGAGAGGCTGTGGCTGGTCTCAGAGTTTTATAGGAACTTTTAACAGAATTTTGTCTGCAGGCTGAGGGGATATGCCCACCAATAAATCTACAGGAACACTGGTGAAGGTGAGAAGAATTAAAGACACAAGGATTCCAACAATGAATAGAAATGATGGAAAACCTGCCTTTTCATCTTGAGGGATGGTTATTCTAGAGCTTCAATCTGTCTAAACGCTCTAATGTCCCATTTTTCCTGCTCTTTCCCCCTGAAAACACTCCCATACTACCATGAAGAAAAAAAAGCTGTCTTCATGCTAATGAAGCGGAAGAGAAAATGCCTTCCCTCCTCTGACAGAGTATACTCTGAGCCTTGTGACAGGGAGCCTTGCTGGTGCCCCAGGGTGGCATGTCACTTTTACAGCACTTGCTTTCATAATATAATTATGGCTGGATAAAAGAAGGAAATTAAATCCTTGACGACTAGATGTCCCAGGAAAGATTGAGCAGAGTTAGCATGGCCAAACACAGAGAGGGCCCAGTCCCCTGTCAGAGCAGTGGCATCCAACTTCTTTTCTCCACCAACCTGAGTTACGGCGGCAACATGGCCTAGTGGAATGATTGTAATACCTAAATAGAATAATAACAATATCTAACTTGAATGGAGAGATGAGTATGTACCAGCCACTAAGCTAAGTCCTGCCTATTTACTCCCTTGGCTTTTATAGCATCTTTGAGATAAAGTACTATGATCATCACCATTTTACAAATGGGAAAATGAGAAGTTACCACAACCTATTCAATAGTGGAGCCCTGAATTTGAAAAGGGGCAGTATGACAGGAGAACTCACCACCTGTAAGTCCTTCTACATGAGACACTATTCTGATTCCTCAAGTAATGGGAATAGGCAGATTCTGGAATTTGAAAGCCCGGAGTTCAAATCCTGATTTTACGTATACTGACGATAGGCACAGTTAACCTTTCTAAGGTTCTGTTTCATCCATAAAATACAGGTAACATAAGTGACTTAAAAATTATTGTGAGGATTCTAGACAGGTCGTATGAAGAGCCTGGCCCCTAGTAGGTGCTCAACAAGTGGTAGTTATTGCTGGTGACAATAAATCATATTACCTCTTTAATATTCATTTCTGATCTCATATAAATACAAATTGCATGTATGTGTTTATGTGTGCGTGTATCTATGCAAAGTATACCTAAAAGCACTGATACGGATAGAAAATGAAAAATGAAGGACAGAATAAAAGTTGTCCTTCATAATTATATACATACACACATATACACACATTTTTTCCTAATTTCTTCTCTAGAGAACATAGCAACTTAACATTTTAATTAAGGTGTGCAACTAAGGGGACTATTGCCCTGGAGCATACAGCATTCGTAATAACTGAAAGGGTAAACATTTCTACTTGCAAACACTGAAGTATCATGGCATACTAGAAATATCACAGGTCTTAAAACCACTCAGGTTTCAGTTGAAATCTTTATTTTAATAATTTATGGCTATGTGACCTAGACCGTAAAAGGTGATTTACCTTCTAAAGCTGCAGTTTCTCTCATCTATAAAATGAACATAATTACACCTGGTAGTTTGTGTTAATGGTTATAATATGTATAAGACACCTGGTCTCTCTACTAGATGCCCTATAAATGGTAGCTCAATTGTAATCACTATTGTGCCTTTATATCCTCTATCATAGTCATACCAGAAGTCAACAACAACTTCCATTTGTTTTCCATAAATCTTATAGTGACATCTTATTATAATTACATATCAATTACTAGAGTCACTCCAGAATTTTGCCCAAAGACAGGGCTTAAAAATTCATTAATTCTAAAGCTTTCCTTGATTAGTTACAAAAAGAATTAAGTTGGAAATAATCTCTTTTTAAGTCAGTGGAAGTGTTTCATTAATTTTTATTGCAAATTAACATAGTTTTAATTAATTATATATATTTTAAATTTTTAATTAGACTTTAATTAAAATTATTTAAAGTGTAGAAGGAACTGTTTTTCTCTGTATTTTAATCAAATTATTTTAGGCAATAGGATGGCTGGCTCAAAGACTGACAATTGATCTCTTTTCTGCATGTGGCTTTTAAAACATATATACATCTCTCTCTCTCTCTCTCTCTCTCTCTCTCTCTCTCTCTCTCTGTCTCTCTCTCTCTCTCACACACACACACACACACACACACACACACACACACACACACACACATTTATAATCAAACCCAAATAAAGAGGCAAAGTTTGGAGGAAATCAGAGAGAGCTTTAACAGTAAGGAAAAAAGTCAAGAGAGCCACAGAATATGAAAACAAGAGAGAAACAGGGTCAAGTGAGAGTTGCCCAGGAAAGATACAAAACATCATCTTTGAAAGGGTGTTGTGGGCACTCATTACATAATATCTGCAGAACTGTTTTGGTCTCCTGAGAGATGGGCACTCTATCAATACAAGGTATTATGGTTTCTGTCTTTATAACTGAGAGATTGATATTCTTTGGTAAGATTCCATATCCAGCGTAGAAGGAACACAATTAGAAGTCTGAAATAGCACTTTTCCCTTTTTCTTCAAAACAAAGTCTCCTTCCAGTGTGTGACCTTCCATGCAAAACAGCTCATTTTTAAAGCTTAGTTCTAGTCTTTTAAAGATCCTTGGTTACAAGCCATGGGAAAGGATATCATGTGACAGAGGCACAGTCCTTTCTAAGTGACAGGGGAAATGTCCTGCTACAATCACCCTTAGTGAGGAGAATACAACACCATTTGGTAGTCAGAAGAACTTTTAATCATACTAGAAATACAGAGGATACCATGCTCTCTTTTTTGACTTCTCTCATTTTTCCTTGTGAAAGTATTTCAAGGTGACAATGAATGGATATAGTAGTTAAATTCCTAAGAAGGTTTAAAAAGCATGCTGTAGGAGTAAATATTCACTAGAGTGAGAAGAGAAGAGAAGAGAAGAGAAGAGAAGAGAAGAGAAGAGAAGAGAAGAGAAGAGAAGAGAAGAAAAGAAAAAAAAGGCTGACTACAGCAAGGAAAGTGTTTTTTTCTGTCCTGCTATCACTGATTATTGAAGTTGTGTTCATGTTCAGGTTGCTAAAGGGTAGGAGACATCATGTTATGAATACTATAATTAGATTATACAATACACAAGTGGTTTGAAATATTAAGTCACTTACCATGTCAGTAGAAGAAACAGTTGGCCAATCCTCTGGAGCCAGTGTAGTGTCATTAGATATTGAGATATTAACTGTAAGAAAAAGACAATCTTTTACCATAAAAATGACCTAAATTCATAACTCAAAATCTAAAAAAGCTGGGCCAGGCACGAAAAATGTCTTCAACACCACCATAAAACACAATGAATTTTTCTTTATTATAATTGTATTCACCTTTCACCTAGATAAAATTAGCAAAGATTCAGACATATCTGTTGTACTTTAATCTGAAAAGAAACAATGGCAAACATTTAAGGAAATGCTATTACAATTTGTTTCAGGTTTCAAAAAAAAAAAGAAAAAGAAATCTTCTCCATTATTAAAAAAGCATTCACTGTATTTTGTCTTGTGGAAAAATGGATGTTAGTAAGTGAATAAGTTGATCACGGGCTTCATGTACAGTCAAATCTCACAAGTAGATTTTCACTGGTTAAGAATTAACTAATTTGGGATTTTTGAAAATCTAGACTGCATATGAGAGAGTATATCTTTGCAATATGTGGGAAAACAAAAAGTCTTTCAAACACATAATAAACTATATAAATATAATGGTAATAAATGTTTAATCTAATTTTTAAAATTATTATCACAAAATTTGCCATGATTTGTAAATTTATTAAGAGGTTGCTTTTTGAGGAATGTGACTTATTTACTAAACCAACCCTCCTCCTGGAAATATTTCATTATTTTAAAATTTTTGAACCTAAAATTAAAACATATTATTTAAGGTGTTCTATAATTAAAACTTTTTATCAAATAAGCCTTTTTCCTATTACATGAGTTTTTTGTTTTGTTTTTTTTTTTAAAGTTTACTTATTTATTTTGAGAGAAAGAGTGTGAGTGGGGGAGGGACAGAGAGAAAGGGAGGGAGAGAGAAAGAATCCCAAGCAGGGTCCCAGTAAGGAGCCTGACACAGGGCTTGAACTCAGGAACCATGAGATCATGACCTGAGCTGAAACCAAGCGTCTGATGCTTAACTGACTGAGCTATCCAGGAGCTCTGATTGTTTTGTTTTGGTTTTTGTTTAAAATGTTTGTTTATTTATTTTGAGAGAGAGTAGGGAGGGGCAGAGAGAGAGAGAGTGAGAGAGAGAGAGAGAGAGAGAGAGAGAGAGAGAGAATCTCAAACAGGCTCCGTGCCCAGTGCAGAGCCTGATGCGGGGCTCAACCCTAAGAACTGCAAGATCATGGCATGAGCCAAAATCAAGATTCAGATACCTAACTGACTGAGCATCCAGGTGCCCCTAACGTTTTATGTATTATAAAATAGATCGTTACTGAGAGAATATCCCTAATTTATGGAGATATTGTAAAATGACATTTAGGTTTTTGTCTTTGAGCATCACATTTAACATCCAAATTGCTATTATTTGGTCCCCTCTTGCCTGCCCCCTCCTGCCCCCAAGCCCCTAGACTATCCTTTTAGTTTGCCGTATTTTAGTTCCTACCAACATAAGCTCTTAATGAGAAACAAATAGATTTATTTGATTGTTGAAATTTAGAATATAAGATCCATAACAGAAAGGGCATGTCTTGTTCACTGCTTTTTCCCAGAATCTGCCCAGTCCAGCACTAACAGGAACTCAAAAATATTTATTTATTATTCAACCTTAAAAAAAAAAAAAAAAAAAAGGAAATCCTGCCATTTGCAAAAATATGGATGAACCTGGAAGACATTATGCTAAGTGAAATAAGCCAGCCAAAGACAAATACTGTATGGTGTCAGTTATAGGTAGAAGCTAAAAAAAAATAAAAAATAAAAGGTAAATACAACTCATAGAAAGAGAGAGAGTAAAATGGTGGTTGCCAGGGGCTGGGGGCTGGAGGGGGTGGTGGATCGGGAAATAGAAAGAGGTCAGTAAAAGGATACAAACTTCTAGTTATAAGAAGAATAAGGTCTGAGGATCTAAATAAAATAAAATAATAAAATAAAGTATAATAATAAAATAATAAAATAAAATAAAAATGAGAGGTGATGTATTAATTAACTTTGGTGGGAATCCTTTCATAATGTATACATATATGAAATCATCATTTGTACACTTTAAATACATTATAATTTTGTCAACTATACCTCAATAAAATGAAAATATCTTTTAATGTCAATAAATGAGGCTAGAATAGGGAACATTTAATGACTCCAAATGAATGAGGGCAGATAAAGGCAAAAGAAATGAAATAATGAAAACAAGTAAAAGGGAGAAAATATTTAGCTAAAGCCCTAGTCTTCGTCAATTTTGGAATCCATTCTGATCTTTGAAGGTTCTAGAATTGTTAAACTTTTAATCTACTGCTAGGTCATCCCTATTTCCTTGTAAAACACACATGCAACCTGTTTTCTTATTCTGTTTCAGTACAGGTTACAGAAAGAATCAAAATAGGCTAAAGGATGCTTGGCCCAAACAATAAAACCAAACATGAGTTCATTCCCAAAAGGAAGAAGATGTTAGTACATTTTTGTTAACAAAACCTAGATTTTTAGCACTATTTTGTTCTAAAAAGCCTACAGTACATTTTCTTACATTATTCCATTTGTTCATTTAAAAAACAAGCTATACTTTTATACCTGCTTTATGTTGAATGGGACTCTGAAACAAGGTATGCCAGGTTTCTTGCCCAGGACTGTAGAAGAGTCAACCAGAAGTAGAACTGATACCAAAATCTTGTTCAGCATTCTTTCTTTTCCTAGCCAGCATTTGATTTTTGTGGTAACAGAATTCAAGGTGGGATAATACTCTCCAATGTTAGATGATGTGAATTTCAACCGCCCCCCCCCACACCCCGAAATGTCTGACTGGTCTGAGTGTTCGGAAGAAAGCAGTCTATGTGAAATCACAGGCACTATTTAGATGGTGTCTGGGAAACTCCTCTTCCTGAGCAAGATTCTTTGATGCAATTTTATGAGCTTCCTGTCATAAGAGAGTGAAGGTCTTTGTACAACACTTTTCCACATAAAAACAAGGAGTAAGAGTGAGGGAGAAAGATATCCAAGATATCCTCCTTTTTTGTGAGATGAATGGCATAATAAAGACCACCAGTGAGCTAAACCAGGATTCCAATCTGAACTTCTAGGGACTACTTTCAAGTTCTAGATACACATCGATTCTGCTCAACTAAATTCCTTTTATCTTTTCAGTTTTCCTCTGAGACAAGCTATTAAAGCATGCCTCTCAAAATCCCAGAGACTACTATCAAAAGGACAATAAAAAGTATACACCTTTCCAACTTATTTTAGTAGGTAGCTGCTTCAAGAAAAGGACTTCAAAATAAATATGTAAACAAGCATTTCCAAAAATACATGTTAACAGAATATAGGAGAGTCCATACATAAGACTAAAAGTAAATTTCTTTAAGCTCACAGAGGAGAGAATGATCAATTTCAATTGTCTTCTGTGAGAGCCACTGTTCACCATTTGGATCCAGATACATACAATACAAGTATTTTGGCAACCAAGTGCAGAATGATCTATGCATACAGAATTCTTAATATCCTTAATCAGGATTCTGAAAAGGTCAAATAGAAAATCATAAACACACTGCACTTTGTCTGTCTTCACTATTTGCTCAGCACCATGGCTTATGCAGCAAAGAAACTCTTTGCCCTAGGAATCTGGCTCAGTTAGAATTAGCCAATTGTCACTGGGACAGTCTGTGTCCCACACTTGGTTTCAGGGAGTTTTCACAGGTTGGTCATTTTATGTCCCTTGGATTTTCACTTCTTGATCCTTCTTCCTGTGTATCAAATTCTAGCTGATCCTCTGGAACAGGGGAAATGAACACCATTAGTAATAGACATTTAAAAATGTGCCTGTGAGTGTTCCATCTTAAGCTGGCTTTTTTTCCCCCCTGTATGTTTAATGAGAGGTCTACGGAAAGATCAGGCTACAGGAGCTACAAGCAGGAAAAAAAGGTGACATCCACATGTCAGTGTTAGTATACCTCCTGCATAAGAAATTTCAATTGCACCTGTAAGGTTGTCCTTCTTCTTTATCCTCCAGTACCTCGCCCCAGGAACTACCCCATGACTCCTCTGCTTTACATCAGGGATATATACAAAGGCTACACAGTAAACTATGAGTAAGAAACAACCACCAAGGCTCAAAAGATCTGTCTGCCTTCATGCACCACCACATCACAAGTTAAGAGAAAGGAATGCTAAGAAAACTGGCCTAGAACTCTGGCTCCACCACATTCTGGAACAAACTGTCCCCAAACCACCTCACCGCATAATCTTAAGAAGTCACCTCACTCTCTTGACCACAGGCCCCTCATTTGTGGAGGGGGATTTGAAACCATTTATCTCATAAGGTTACCGTGCAGATTAAATAAGACAATGTAGGAAAAACTGTTAGCACAATAGCAGGTAAAACTGAAACAGATGGTTACTAAGGAGACTATCAGCTTTATGACCTGAAGAAAGCAAAATTTCACCCCTGGAAAAAAGTCTGCTACCTCACAAGGTTTGTGATGACTGAATACATATATACTATAATAACAGATATTGAAATACAGTTTATTAAAATCCTTAGTAAAATGTATGGCACTTGGATGGTGCTTAATAAATACTAGCCAAATCTGAATCTACACCCTCAACATAGCTTCTTAGGATTAATGTAGAACTGGTTAGCTTGCTCTCAGCAACAAAAAATGTAAGAGTATTCTCTATAATAATGAAATTTTAATGTTTTATTCATTCTACTCAAGCAACATCTTGAGGAAACTGAGTAACTAGAAAACACATAGAATAAGACTGAATAAGCTTCTTGCCTGCATGGTCATGTCAGACTTCTTTAAGGATCCTGGGTAATTTTAGCACATGAACACCTCTTAATAAAATCAAATATTTATGCTTTAAATGTCTATATCAATAAAAGGGCAAAAATGGCTTTTGGAAGGATGACAAGGTGAATGAGGAAAACTTTGGGAGAAATAGCTCTTAGGGAAATTACCTGCCACCATCCCAGCCTTGAGCCTTAAAACAAATAGAAAGTTTTCTTCACGTTTTGTTATTATACTCTTCATTTTCCTAAGTATTTTTGCCAAGCCTCATGCTTTAGGTTTTCACTGTAACTAGACAAGTTCAAGTTATGACACACTCCAATCTGTGGACACTTTTTCACACATTCACCTATGATACCACATTAGAAGTTAAAGGGCTGAGCTACTATTAAGTGGGACATTATTTAGTCACTATTTTCACACACAAAAAATTTCTATTCCATACCCACTCATCACTACATTTCAGATGTGTATACACATTAATACAGGCTATGTTTCCAAATGTGTGTTTCTTGGAACCCACAGCTAGAGAATTATACAGATCTGGTGATTATCCAAATTCATTGTTTCCCCTCTTGAGTCCTGTAAGTGTTTCACAGAAACTGCTAAAATACTAGGCTAGGAGAGTAAAAGGAAGCTAAAATGATGGATGCTTCAAATTTCTATGGTTTTCTCAAAAGATCATAGTACCATAAATGATAAAACATCAGCTGTGCTGGTAAAGTATCCTTGCAAATGCAAAGCCTGAATCATTCTATACCAGAAGGCCTAGTACTTCCTGTTTAACCATTAGTCTATGATTTAAACCTACTTTATAATCCAAAGAGGGAATGATACATAATAAAAATAAAATTGCATAGAATATGATGCAGGTCATGGAAGATAAATTAGGATTATCTTTTATTTCCTAATTTTCTTTTAATGGGCTTTCTAATTACAAAACGCATATCGACTATAATATGGGACCACAGGAGACACAATCGAGCAGTTCCTTTTAATGGTTGTAACATCTTGGTGCATAGCATTTATTAAGATAATAGAAAAATAATATAGAAAGGAATGATAATGAAATTCCACTCTAGTGACGACCATTTTAGATCATTGGGAGGCCTCCTCATGCTGTGAATAAAACAAAGGTGTAGAAATGGAAGCCAGGGGTACCTGGCTCAGTTGGCTAAGCGTCTGACTCTTGGTTTCAGCTCAGGTCATGATCTCAGTTTTGTGAGTTCAAGCCCTGCATCAGGGTCTGCACTGACAGTGTAGACCCTGCTTGGGATTCTCTCTCTCCCTCTCTCTCTGTTCCTCCCCCGCTTGCCCTCTGTCTCTCTCAAAATAAATAAATAATTCTAAAAAAAAAAAAAAAAAAGGAAATGGAAGCCATGGCTACTTTCAATCATTTGGTCTTAGAGTTTCACTCAGGGAAAAAGCCATCTTTTACTTAGAGATACTATAGACCATGATGTCTCAGTACTTGAGAAAGTATCCCTCTTAATCATTCATCCATTATTAAGCATGTTCTCCCTGGAACAGTCAACAATGAATCAATAAAATATATCCCTTCTGTTAACAATAAAGTATAGAATCTACTCCCTTGAGGCAGTTTTTCTTTCTTCTCTAATTTGTTTATCATTTTTAGCAAGGCTTCTATCCCCTCCAGGTATAAAACCACACCTGGTTAGAAAATTTATTTTGACCCTTTCTAAAATATTAATATGCCCTTGAGTGCACACTCATTGCAACCTTGACACATCAGGCAAATGAACACAGGTACTTAAGTGGAAATGTATTTCTAAAGTGTAGGTCAAATGAAAATCTGGCCTCATTCATTCAAAAAGTAATTAACACTATTTTCTACATTTAAACAACACATTTTAAAACAACACATTTTATAAAAAGCAATGTGAGTATATTTGTGTGTGTGTGCACAGCGTATATGTGGGGTGTGTGTGTGTGTGGTGTGATGTACAGGTGTGTGTGATGTGTGTATGTGTATGGTGTATAGATGTGTGTGTGGTATGGTGGTGTGCAGTGTGGTGTGTGTGTGCAGTGTTGTGTAGAGGTGTATATGTAAGTGCAAGTGTGTGGTGTATAGATGCATGTGGTATGATGTATAGGTGTGTGTGTGTGTGTGTGTGTGTGTGTGTGATGTGTGTGATATAGTGTATAGGTGTATGTGGTATGGTGTGTATGTGTGTAGTATGTAGGTGTGTGTGGTATGGTGTATAGGTGTGTGCATTGTGGTGTATAGGGTTGTGTGTGGTGTAGTGTATAGGTGTATGTGGAGTGTGTGTGTGTGTGTGTAGTCTAGTTCACTGAAGTAGCACAATTCTTAAAAAGCAATGAAAAAGACCCTCTATAAATTTTTGTTGATAGTAGAAAGGAAAGGAATAAAAGGGCAAGAGAAGGAGGGAGAGGAGAGGGGGGAAAAGAAAGAAGAAAGATCATATCTTATTCCTTATTTACAAAATGCTGTCATTTGTTTTTGAGTGAATCAGACCAACTTAAAAGAAATGAACATTTCCCCTCAGGGAAGGGGAAAGGACTTTCTAGCCTTCTTCCACATTATATATAGTGTATAACACTTTTGTAGACTTGAGATTCAATGGAATAATATTAAATGATCTAAATACTATGTACTGAACTCCTTAACACTTTTTTGTTTAAATATGGCTCCAATGTTTCATATTTATCTACAACAGCACATTAGTTGTTAACTTGCAGTTGAGGTGGGGGAGGCTTCTAGTAAGAACCTAGTTAGTATATTCCATTAGGAAAATTTCAGGGAAAATTAAATGTTTGAACCCCTTTAAAAGAATACAACTAAAAGATTAAACTGACTGGGGCATCTTTTGTGGAAAAAGGAGAAATAAGAATAAAAACAAATTTTTACTCAGTGTCTATTAGGTGGCAAATGTTACATATACTATTTCATTTAATCCATATGGTAACTTCTAAGAGTAGGTACAATTATTAACCCAGCTCACAGGTTAAGAAAAACAAAGAAATTAGGTAATTAGCCTAGCCCATGGTCACACTGCTGGTTAGACCTGAATCATGGTCACTTTCCTTTACTCCAAAGCACATATTGTTCACACTTTATCACGCTAACAGTTTCCCCAATTGGGATGTGGGTGATGAAATGTAATATTGTGGACTGTCCTTTAATTGGACATTTTTTAGTTTGCACTGTTGGCTTCTGAACTGAGTCATCTTTCTTATACATCTCTGCTATGTAAACATCAAGGCGCAGTGGGGATATAACCTCTATTACCTCTCCATCAATTAATAGCAACTCTATTTCTAAGAAAGAGAAATTTTAGCACAAAAACCATGTATTGACCCTGGCTGCTTTGTCAAACCACACAGCTAATTTTCCTTTTAGTGCTTGCAACTGGGCTTCCTTAGTTCTTCAGTATGACTTTGGTCCCTGAGCAATAGATGGGATGAAAGGAAGGGAGAGAAAGATGCATGAAGAAAAGAAAACTCAGGAAGTGATGAAGATTTATGGAAGCAAGTGAGAACAGGACAGACAAGGAAGGAAAAGAGGAGGAAGAGTTGTCTTCACAAAGCACAAAAAACTCACAGTCTTATTGTAGCTGTGAATCAAGTTTTCATAGTGATTAAGTGGCCCCTATTTCCTTTCCTGTACAATCACTTCTCAGTTTGCAGGCCTATGTCTCCATCTGTGTAGTTGCTGGTTCACTGTTACACACATCCCAGTGTTGAAAAACAAGTAATCCGCCAGTTTAAATATTATTGACTCATTGACTAAATTCTTTTACTAGGAGTGCATGTTGCGATGAAAGGCCAGGCTTTTGTTGTTTTTAGAATACTTACTCTAGCTGTACATGCAACTGTATTATTCTATAACTATCATTTTTCAACTTGCTATGATGAAGTACTAAATTGACGGTGGTATATAGTTTTCTTTCAAAAAGTATTAAGATCTTGAGGAGAGAAACACACAATCACTAATCTTAAGGGTTTATCATGAAAGTGGAGATATCCACTTGCCTTTTTTCCCAACCACAGACATTTTATTTCCATAGTTTAAGGAAATCCCTCCCATTCATGTTCATACCCTTCATGAGTGCCTTTCACCTGGACAACTCTAAAAATATGGGGTGCGACCAACAGTCTTGTCATAAAATAAGCCAACTGCCCAATAGTGTTTGCTCAGAAGGGGGCATGATGAAGACTGGTTTGTTTTTCCATCATTCGTACTTACTAACCTTAAATTTTAATACATAATAATAACCACAGTAACAGTGTCAGTTAGCAATTGGTCATTACATACCAGAAACCGTCCTAAGTACTTTGTCTGTACTAGAAAATACCTCAGTTTTTCCACACAATATAACAATTCTATAAGGTAGGTGCAGTTATTAACCCCTTTTTACCAATGAGGAAGGTAAGGCGAGGCACCCGGGGAAAAGGAACTTGCCTGAAGTTGCACATAGAGGATTAGCCAAGCGGGGCTTAAATACTAGATTTTCTGACTTCAAAGCCCTGCTACACTTCACTACTGGTCCCACTTGGAGGTAGTAGAGATTGCCAGAGTCCTTCCAAGACAACTCCTCACTCTGTAAGACAGACTTCCAATACAAGCTGGGGAAAACAGGTCAAAGGAAAAGCCATCTATCTCCACTTCAGTGACTACTTACTATGCAGGTTTCAAGCTTCACAATGACATTTTCTAGAAAACAATGGTCCTTCTAGGAAGGAAAGTTACACATAAAATCTTCATGTATTTTTGACAATTAAAACGTTCAAATATGTCTTCCTTGGCTCTATATTATGATCTCTGCCAGCATCCAATTAAAACAATGAGCCCCAGTTTCCATTAGCCTCAGGTAAGTAGACCTTCTATGTGACACGTGTGCTGACAAAGCCCTCATCTGGCTTTATGAATACTTCAAACCTCAAAAAAGTGAGGAGTATTTTTTTCCTTTAAAAAATTTACTGTATGACTACTTAGACTTGCCTATGAAGTCAGATTACACACTTTTTTCATAAAGAAATAGTGACATATAAATACATAAAGATAGAAATAAATGAAACGGAAAGTTCAAAATCCCACAATTAAGTATGTCTGTGAGCCAATAGTTTGCACATAGTCTGGACTTCCCCTGAAAGTACACAATGGATGGTTACTCTACTCTTATTTAGGAAAAGTTCTACATGATTGTGTAATGGTAACATCTGTGTTTCAAGCATATTTAATTGATCCTAATAATAGTATCTATCATGTATTGAGTGCCTATTCTTCTCTAAGCACTTTTTAAGTTATGAAATATTTGTCATCAGTACACACTTTAATAATAAAAAGCTTTTGTGATTATATGTCATTCATGTTGCCTACATTTTCACTTCATACCTGTCTCCACTTTGCTTTTTTTTTAATATGAAATTTATTGTCAAATTGGTTTCCATACAACACCTAGTGCTCATCCCAAAAGGTGCCCTCCTCAATACCCATCACCCACCCTCCCCTCCTTCCCACTCCCCATCAACCCTCAGTTTGTTCTCAGTTTTTAAGAGTCTCTTATGCTTTGGCTCCCTCCCTCTCTAACCTCTTTTTTTTTTTCTTCCCCTACCTCATGGTCTTCTGTTAAGTTTCTCAGGATCCACATAAGAGTGAAAACATATGGTATCTGTCTTTCTCTATATGACTTATTTCACTTAGCATAACCCTCTCCAGTTCCAACCACATTGCTACAAAAGGCCATATTTCATTCTTTCTCATTGCCATGTAGTATTCCATTGTGTACATAAACCATAATTTCTTTATCCATTCATCAGTTGATGGACATTTAGGCTCTTTCCATAGTTTGGCTATTGTTGAAAGTGTTGCTATAAACATTGGGGTTCAAGTGCCCCTATGAATCAGCACTCCTGCTTTTAAGCATGCGCTTTATGTCAATGTGTGTTGATTGTCCTTAAATAAGACAAAAGAATCCGTGAGTGCAAAGCCCAACAATGACCTATCTTTTCATCAGTGTTACTGACATACTGTTCTCTTGTCACTCGTCACTCAAGATGCATACAGGTCTTCTAAGGCTTCTCCACCCAAGTGGCAGAGAAGATTGCAAATACAGCACCAAAATATCTGAGGGCAATCTAACACGGCTTGCCATCAGCATTAAAGTTCTTTGTTCTGTTTTTAAACTCATAATCATTTTGTCTGCATTCTAGTCTACGATACACCCACGTCTGTCTTACTGTAAACATGAAGAGGTTTTCCTGCAGAATCTATACGTAAAGGTGCATATTGCATGAATGTGTCCTACATCTCTGCTCAGGTTTACACGGTCCCCCATACGCTATTGTACTCCTGGTGCTACAAGACCTACATGGAATGTGTATCAGTTTTTATTTTAAGGGACAATAACTTGTAGCTAATTGCATGACCTGGGATAACTAACACTATTACCATTTAATTATCTGACACAAACTTCTACAGATATAAAACAACTTTCCCCAAAGTGAATCCTTTCTTCCAAATGCCTTCCATATCATAAAATGATGAATTACCCTAAAAAAATCCAAAGACCAAGTTGAGCACCTTTTGGGAAAAAGTCCTGGTGCTGACCCAGGTGTGGCTAGAGGGATACTAGAGTGCTAGGGTGTATAGAATCATATTCCTTACCCAGAACTTACTTTTTACTTTTATATCTTTCCTAATTCTAGAATATAAATCTTCCCTGAGAGCATAACATTCCTTCTTTTCTTTCTCTTATCTCTTCTTTTCCTTTCTTACTTACATGGTCTAGCACAGATGAACTATAAGGCTCCTCTTTACCGCTAAGAGACTACAATCTGAACTTCTTTTTCAACTTCATGCTTCAAATTCTATAAAGTCAACAGTATCTTGTTTCTTCTATAAGCTCAAAATAATCTATTTAGAGTTTACTTCAGGAAGAGATTCCTAGAGCAATAAGAAAACAGAAAAATATGGGACAGAAGTTCAGAGGACTGGGTTTGTCTGACCCTTATATGTTAATATTTGGATCTGGTTTCCTCAGCTATCAGATAAGATGAAGAATAATGTACACTAAATTTCCTTGCAAATACTGCAGTTTGAGCTAATTTCAAAGTTGAGTTCATTTCAGAGCTCCTGGTTTCTCTTCCTGATTGAATCTCGTGGCTAAGATACCTTAGGTAATAAAACTTCAAATCTGGCAGGATGGTTTCTCAGAGAAAATAAAATAAAACCTTTTACTGATGATCATGATACCATGCTGAAAGCTTGCATGCATGGAGCCTACACCTTCCTCCAAACACAGGGTAAGCACCAACATGAAGCATGGTGTCCTCACCTGGGTCAGGAGGCACACAGGCACAGGAAAAGTGAGTATTGTAGCCCACTTTGAAGTTGGAGTTGATGGGGTAGTAGTCAGCTAGCTTGATCATCTTCTTGAAAGCATCGTAGATAAAGATGAAGCTAATCAGAGAAGAGAAGCCCTCTTCTGTGAAGCGAGTGAAGTACTGAACCAAGAAGCTGGCATCTGTGGCTACCAAAATGAGACACAAGAAGGCTGACCACAAGCCAATCCAAAGGCGAAACTCCAGATAGTCAAAATTATGATCCCTGGAAAGAAGAAAGAAAGGTATTTTAGACTCCGCCATGGAATACAAAGAGTAATATAAAACTACCCAATGACGGCAGAATGATTGCAAAAAATACAGGATCACTTTTAGCCACTAAATATAAATCTCATTCTTGATTTTATCCAGAAAATACCAAATCTAAGGATTCGGTCTCGTGATATTATTAAAGAAATAATCCTGAAAGTTTAAGAATGGCACATCAAAAGTAGTCATACCATTTGCAGGTAAATAACTCAATTTTCTCATTCAAACTCTGCCTTCATGGAGTTTAGAAAATAAACAATTTGAAAGTGTCACATTGGTACCCAGTATGCACTCAATAAATGTTTGTGAGCTTCGCTGGTTAATGAAGACACTAAGATAAATAGGTTCTCTGTTCCCACATCATCGCAATCTACTGAGGGAGACAAACTGATAAACATAATCACACCAGAAAATACTAAGTGATATCTAAAGGTTCCCACAGAGTGTCACAGAGGAATAACTAATTCTGGCTGGGGGTTGTAGGAAAAACTCCAGGTATTTAAGGATAAATAGGATAATTACACTGTACTCAGATCAAGAAAGGCTCTCTTGCTGTGTCATAGCCAGATGCAACCACAGACATGGTATCCTTCTTGTGAAGCTTGTTCATGGACATGGTATCCTTCTGCTTAAGTGGTGTGTGAAGTATCTTGTGACCACCTTGTTTTTGGTCTGTTCCTTTCCCACAGTAGTCTTAGATCAGGCTGCCTCCATCAAAGGAGGCCATTGTTTTTCAAAGCCCTTTCCATTCCTTTTAAGTAAATGAGCTCACATTTAGGAAAATATGGGCCAAGTGTTGACATTTTACCATTTCATACTGATTCTCTTAAAATTATGTGAAGATTATAGTATTTTTCTTATCATTTAAATTTTTTTTAATGTTTACTTATTTGCTTTTGAGAGAGAGAGAGAGAGAGAGAGAGAGAGCGAGCACAGCAGGGGAGGGGCAGAGAGAGAGAGGGGGAGACACAGAATCTGAAGCAGGCTCCAGACGCTGAGCTGTCAGCACAGAGCCTGATGTAGGACATGAACTCACAAACTATGAGTTCATAACCCGGGCCAAAGCCAGATGCTCAACCGACTGAGCCACCCAGCAGCCCCTTTTTCTCATCATTTATGATGAGAAAGCAAACAGTAGTCATTGTATTTCTTCTATGAGAAAAAGAAATAAATCAAGGATCATGCATACTTGATGCTCTACAGCTTTGATTTTAAACAAGTATCTTTTATAGTGATGTATTTTAATATATTCCTGAAGGTATGGTATCAACACCTTCACCACGACCAATCCAGTTTGGGCCACCAGGAAGTCTTTGCTTGATTTTACGTCCTTACTGATATCCATGTTTGCCCTGCTCAAAGCCATTTTCCACATTATTGCCAAAATGATCTTTTTAAATGTAAATCAGATCCTCCCTACCCCCTTTCAAAACCTTTTGATGGCTTCACACTGTTCATAGAATAAAATTCAAATTCTCTTACTAACACAATCATTGGCATATTAAATGTTTCCAATGAGAACTTGCTAGATGAATTAAGGCATGCCTATGGCTTTGGACTTGAGACAGTTACTGCCATGACCTAAGTATTCTCACAGAGAGCCAGGAGATCCTGAGTGAAAATTTTATGGAATATTAGAATTAAAAGTTCCTTAGATACTGTGATGGTTAATTTTATGCATCAACTTGGCTGGATCATGTGGTACCCAGATATTTGGCCAAATGTTATTCTTGGTATCTCTATAAGGATGAGTTTGATGAAATTAACATTTAAATTGGTAGGCTTTGAGTAAAGCAGACTGCTTTCCATAACGTGGGTGAAATTCATCTAATCAAATCTTTCAACTGAACACAGCAAAATACCTGCCAACCCCAGGCAAGAAAAAATTCTCCAGAAGATTGCCTTTGGACTTGATATGGAACATGGCCTTTTCTGTTTCTACAGCAGACAGCCTTTGAATGTGAACTGGAACATCAGCTCTCCTGGGTCTCCAGCCTGTTGGCCCAACCTACAGATTTCGGACTTGCTAGTCTCTATAATCATGTGAGTCAATTCCTTATAATAAATCTCTTTATTATATTGGTCTCGTTTCTCTGGAGAATCTTAATATAGATACCAGTTAGTCAAATATGTCTCATTTTATAGATGAGAACTCCAAGGCCAATGGAAGTTAAGTCATTTATCCAATGCCAAGGTTTTAATGGCAGAGCTGGACCAGAAACCAAACCTCTGCATTCTTGGACTGGTCCTTTAAAAATTTCACCATCATTCCCCTGAGTTGTATTTAGGGTGGACCTTAAAATCACTGTCCTTTTTTTCCTTCTTTTCACCAAATCACCTAAATTGGAATATAATACCAAAGCAGGAGATTATTAACACTTGGGCAGAAAGTTATCTCCTATGGATTTCCTGGAATCTTCCTCTTTTTTTCAATTTTTTTTTTTCATGTTTATTTTTGAGAGAAACAGAGTGCAAGCAAGGGAGGGCAGAAAGAGAGAGAGACACAGAATCCGAAGTAGGCTCCAGGCTCTGAGCTGTCAGCACAGAGCCTGACGTGGGGATTGAACCCGCAAACCGTGAGATCATAACCTGAGCTGAAGTCAGTGGCTCAACCGACTGAGCTACCCAGGCGCCCCAATCCTGGAATCTTCCTGAGGACATCTTTTGCATTCCCTTATAGTTCTCTTTAGATCTACAATCCCACTGCTTAATCCTATGCTTGTCTCTGTGAGATAAGTAGACTATAGAAAAAGCTAAATTCTAGGAACCTGAGATAATTTACATTATCACACAATGAATCAAGCCTCGGAGTCAGGGCTAAGAAACAGTTTTATTACTTCTGAGCCAACAAACTTTTTTCTTAAAATAAAAAGTTTTAAACAATTACTTAGTTTTGTTTCCCTAACAAGATGACAGGGCAGTCTTGATTTGTCCTAAGAATGCTAATGGTTGTTTAGAGAATTGATGTTTATAGGACAGGATGAGAAACAAATCCAATAACCAGCTAATGGTTAGGAACACTCAGTTTGAGTACAAAGGGAAAAAATGCCTATATAAACTTAAATCTTAGGATCTAAACAATATACCAAAATAGCTGCTCTAAAATACTTAAATATTCCCAGAGTAGCTCTATAAGAATAACCCAAATAAAATCACTAAAACCGATGGCACTTCATTATAAAAGTGATGTTTACAGCAGCAAGAAGAAAGAGGAATAAGAGATGAGAAACTTTTTAAAACAAGTTGATCAACAGTAATGACTACAATAAAGTGGCAATATTACATCCAATAAGACTATCAGTCCCTTTAGTGCCAAGTTTAAATAGCAATTAAGTTATAAAAAGTAACAGTAAATGATAGTAGAGACAAAAGAAACTATGGTGAATTCAAATGAGAAAATGGGTTTATATCC
This sequence comes from Panthera tigris, assembly GCF_018350195.1. Lineage (NCBI taxonomy): Eukaryota > Metazoa > Chordata > Mammalia > Carnivora > Felidae > Panthera > Panthera tigris. Next base: position 146,812,335 of record NC_056663.1, read on the forward strand.
TTATGATATCACAGTGTTCCTAGATATTTTGACTTATAGTTTCTGAGTAGCATAAAACCAAGGTACAGACAAACAGAAGAACTCATCAGAGGCATGCTACAGAAATTAATGTTCAAGTCACTGACAAATGTAAACTCCCTAAACTACATGAATAAATCCAACAACATAATAGAAGAAAACAATCATTTGAAGGCCTCTAAATAAATTATTCAAAGAATAGAAGGAAAAAAATTATTGAATGACTAAATGCAATTATACAGGCTAAAATCCAACTTGAATTAGAGGTTTCTACATGGCTTAGACACAGTGTTAAAACTTTCAGGGGCACCTGGGTGGCTCAGTCGGTTAAGCGTCCAACTTTGGATCAGGACATGATTTCACGGATTGTGTGGGTTCAAGCCCCACATGAGGCTCTGTGCTGACAGCTGAGAGCAGAGCCTGGAGCCTGCCTCATACTGTGTCTCCCTCTCTCTTTGCCCTTCCCCACTCACGTTATCTTTCTCCCTCTCTCTCTCTCAAAAGTAAACATTAAGAAAAAAAAACTTTCAGATTCTTTGCGTGAGAAAAAGAAAAGGTATCTAATTCTCTGTTACTGGTTTACAATGTGTAAAAACAGTGCAAAGAAGACTGTAGAATTAGGGGGAAAAAACTACAATTGTCATTTGGAAAGTTGTAAGCTGTCATTCTGTTACTAATTTTAAAAGGTGACAGAACATCTTTCATATTCCTTAATGATTCTCCAGTTTATAGGGCAAACATTAAAACCTGTATTCCACGTCAGAGGGAAATCTGTGGATTATGTGGAGTCACGCTTGAGTCCACTGAAGCTATAAAACAAAGATTTACCTACTTTTCAAAAAAAAAAACGGTAAAATATTTTGGGGGGGAAATCTGGGCAAGACAGACTAAAGCAGTTTCTTTACTAAAGGACTTCTCAGATCCCTTAGTAAGCTGAAATGTAAAATGAATTACTAAGAGGAAGCAAATATACAGCATTTGCCAGATTTATGGGGATCACAGAAGCTTTTTTTTCTATGAAACATCTAAATGGGACTAATCATTGAGGAAATACACTTTGAGAAATAGTGATCTACACAAATACTCTATATCTAAACAAAATATTAGCACTGTTGTTACAATACAGAAGCAAATGACACAGCATTATGAACAAAAGGACATGGTTTGCCTTAAAGCACCACATGCTACTCAGTGATGAATTTAAAGCACAGTTTCTCAAATGTTTCTTGTTGCTTTACAACTGTTTTCAAATCACTTGGAACTATGTTTACATTACCAATTATGATGAAACAGAAGGGAAAGTGAGAAAGGAACTTGCTTAGTGAAAGGAAATAATCTCTATCCTACAATTATCTAAAGTAAACTGGGATGCAAACATTTTCTGTATATTAAGGCTCTGATCACATTGCATCCAATAAATCTTTCTGCAAAGGTTGCACATGTTTGTTCCTGTTTATAGTACATGCTTGTTCCATCTTTCCACAAAAGCTTTCTTGTCTCACACAATGTTTTCTTAAACATATAAAAATGGTTTGACTTTCTATAAACTGACACGAATAGAAATTCTTTCCAATGTCCTTCTGAGAATTATGATGGAGGAGGGATTTGTAGTGATGAGCTACAGAAAACTCACATTATTGCTTTAAACTCTCATAAGATCTTGCTGATATTCTCAGCCCAGTTTTCAAAACACTCGTTTTAAATTCTCACCGCCTTCTCTATCTTGTGATAGCTTTTGATGGTAACATACAGTTTCAAAGGCTATTCTATCAGCCCTTGAGTCCATGAGGTATCATGTAGGTAACAAAACTTCCAACAACAAAATCTTAAAAATTTATAACAATATAAGAATATGGAAATTCCAACAAGTCAATATGAAATTCTGCAATCTGCCTAAGGATTGAGGTCTGTTGGGAAAGGCAATTCTCTCTGAGAGGTATCGAGTTCACTAGAAAGAGGCCAGAATACCCAATTTGATTTTGAATTTATTTGTGTGCTAATGTGGCCACTTGGATAATTCGCTTAACTAGATTTTCTCCTTCTTAAAATGATCCATCAAATTCTAAAAGAAAATACGATATCACAATTGTTATGCCCATTAGGAGTGTATAGTAATTCCATAAGAGGCATAGTATCCAGAGTCAGAAAGCAGAATTCAAATCCCAGTCCTACCAACAACTGGTAATGGGGCCTATGGCAATGCACTTACCCTCTCCCTGCCTGTTTTCTCATCTATAAAACAGGGTATGGGGGTGGGGGTGGGGGTGCCTGGGTGGCTCATTTGGTTAAGCATCAGACTCTTGATTTCAGCTCAGGTCATGATCTCACAGTCCTGAGATCAAGGCCCACATCGGGCTCCACACTGAGTGTGGGGCTTCCTTGGGATTCTCTCTCCCCACCCCCTTTCAAAAATAAATAAACATTTAAAAATAAAAATAAAAATAATAAAACAGGGTATGGTCCCTACCTCATTGCACTGCTACAGGAATGAAATGAGGAAGTACATGTAATGCACTTCGGATAATATTTGGTATGTGATCAACACTCAACAAATGCTATTACTAAGCTGACTCTTGTAATGAATCTTTAGTTAAGAACACTGGAATCAGGGTCAGGAGCAGTGGATCACTGGAACAACTAGTCTCTCATTAATGAGCCATGGGACCTTGAACAAGACATTTCATTTCTTGTCGGCCAGGATCATGACAGGAAATAGATGGCATTCTCAAATGGGTTTGTGAGGAAAACTTAATAAATGGGCTATTTACAGATGTGTGAGTAACAGAGAATGGCGAAGTACTCAGGAACTGGAAACATCAGGGAGCCATTTTTACCTCCTGGCTTCAAAAGGCCAAGGAAGGAAGAGAGTCACCAGAGCCTAGTGAGGGTAGAGCCAGGCCAGTGGAGCCACTGTACAGAGGCTCTACTCAGGGGACAAGCCACTGCCAGACTGCAGTGTTAAAGCAGGGACTGTGAGGTACAGGGAGGTGGACCCACACCCTGACCTCTCTCCCTCCCTTCCTGTCCTACTCGTGCACTAGTCTAACTCAACAATAAGCCAGAGGGCAAAGGAGACTTAGTGTTTGGGTCAGCCCCTGTGGCACAAAGCAGGACTAGAAGGATAGAGAATAATGATGAGGGCAAGTAGATAGTACAACATATGGGCCCTCAGCTGAATCAAATGTAAAATGAGTGTTGGACTACCCAATCTCCAAGGGCCTTTCAACCTCCAAATCTCAAAATGCCCATATTCTGATCTACCTAATTACTATTCTGTGCTATATCTAGACTGTGTTCTAGAATTAATCCTAATTTATAATTAGACATGTATACACATACTTGCTGAAATTGAATAGAAGCCTCTCAAAGACAAGGACAGGTCCTGTGCTGCTCAAAATCGTGAGTGGTTGACCGGCAAACAGGCAAAAGATGGCCCCAGAGACAGCTGTGCCCAGGAAGCTCTCCAACACGCCCTGATAGAAAGAGAAGAGAACTGTTAGGAGAAACACACCTTTCTTCCTCCCAGGTGTGACGCCACTAGGGAAATTAAGCACATGAATATGCTACTACAAAGGCCATACCAAACACAGACAATAGACACAAAGAATTGAGATTCTTACCAGTATGAATATCACCATCTATTTCACATACGATTTAGTCATTCCTCCCTACTGGAAGGGCTGACTTGTTCCAAAAAACTACAGTAACTATAATGACTGGTGGTTGACTACAGAAGGCAAAAGGTGACTCTGATCCATTCTAAAAATATTAATTGAAGCTTCTGTATGGAAAATCACATTATGTAATCCCACCAAGTGGGTAGAAATGATTTAGTACTTTGGGTGACGCTTTTCTCTCTGTGTTTAACTTCAGTGTTTGCTTCAGCCTGATTTCACCCTGCGCATAGCAGGTACTTACAAGTAGTTACATTTTAAACACAAAGGCTATTTTTTCTAAAGGAAAGATTTGAGAGGGGAGCAAAGAAGACACAAAAAGTTATTTTCCCTTCATCCTGCAATCTCTAACATACCAATTCCGAAATTAAAAAAAAAATCTTTATATATATATATTACACATATTATATTATATATAGTATATAATATAAACTGATAGAAGAACTTTAATTTATTTTAGATGAAATACATGTGTAGGAACATGAATAACTAAATCTTTGTGGCCACACTTTCCTGTACTTATAACTCTGGAAACCCAACCCATTGTTTTCCTTTAGGCTAACAAGAACAAAGAAAGATGAACCATCAAGTATCATTGACTTAAAAGATTACCCTAACTTTTTTAATCATGTCATTTGGGACCAAGGCCTCAGATGATGGCAAACTAGCCCATTTCCTCTATTTTTCATAGTTCAAATTTTAGTTAGAAAAGCACATGTTTATTTGCAAGAGGATCTAAACTTGAAATAGTATTATATCAAGGGGTGACCTTTTTAAATATAAAAAGGTGACAAGAGACCCTTTAATCATAGGGTCTATGATCATACTAAAACATACTAAATCATACTAAAACAAAATGGTGCCAGGAAGATCTCTCCTTTCAACTGAGTAACAAATTACCTGTTCATAGAAGCATGATTTATGTTTTTACATAAAGCAAGCCATCTCTTAATCTAAACTACCCTCTGTTTGGAGCAGAGTAGATTTCTGGATAATCTGTGATACCCCTCAGTGATTCCCTGCACCCCACCAATAAAAAGTTAACTTATCTGCCTGTGAGCCTAAGGCACCTCTTTCTACTGCCCCAAAAGTTCTCCAGCAACTTTCATTCACCCATCATATAACAAAATGATCACACAGAATTTTTTTTTAATCAAGTTATGGGCATTGAATGAATAAATCACAGGAATAAAAGGCACAGCACAGGAAATATAGTCAATGACATTGTAATAGCATTGTATGGTGACAAATGATAGGTAACTCGTGGTGAGCACAGCGTAACACACAGAGAAGTTGAATCACTATGTTCTTTCAACAGCTGAAAGTAATGTAAAATAGTATGTAAACTACACTCAAGTAAAAAAATGTTTTTTTTTAAGTAATAAAAGTTTGAATGACAGAAGTAAAAAAAAATTCAACCTACAGAACTTAAATACTTCAAGTGCTATACCTACTCAAAAGCCTTCCTAAGAGACCCCTATTATGATTACCCAAAATGTTTTTTACACTGCATCAGAGCCACCAATGTTATGCTTAAAATGGCACTGGCAATAGCACATCCTCTCTTTGAAGGGTACCATTCAATTCAGAAAACAGTTAAAAATCCTTTAAAACAGCATCATGTATTAATGGGGCTGGGGTGGGGACAGGGCAAAAAAACAAGGGTTGACAAATAAGACTAGCTTCTCACACCGAGAGTATCTATATTCTGACACAACTCAGAACAACTTCTGAGAAATCTAGGTTGAAATCCAGGCAGGGCGGGGAGCGGGGGAGGACAGGGAACCCTATTTCCATGGCCGTGAGCTCTACTACATGACTGAAGAATGTCATCTCAATATTTTGTAACCACTCCACACATAATCAGAGTATCCACCTCCTTCTTTTTCAGACAGAATGAAGAATAACACACAAGGCTGGCAGAACCAGGCTGCATTTATGCAGACAAGACAGTCCCTTGTGCCCAACAAATAGTTTTGATCTCTTACATGTGAAGGTATTGAGATTCAGGAGAGTTAAGTGATATGAACAAGTCCACCATGTTCAATGTGGCACGACAAGTCTTTGGAGTGTGGGTACCTGCCCAACCACGACTTCACCCATAGAAAGGATACAAAGTATGCTGGCTTCAGCTGGGGTTTTCTTGGAAGTGCAATTTTCCACCTCCTGTGCATTGACATCGGGTTTTTTTAAAACGTCTTTATCATTTATCTTTCTTTTTCATGACTGACTTTAGTGTGTGTAACATGAAAGGGTAGGAACGGAATGCTCCCCATGTGGCAAGACAAGCCACCCTCTGCGTGAATGTGACAGGTAGAGTTATACTGTGTCATTCTTCACCAAGCACAGAGAAGGACATATTTCTCATTACTACTGCAGTATCAAAATACAGCACCACCTGGGCGTGAGACAGAACAGGAAGGAAGAAAGAAGAAATGCAAGATTGGGAATTCTCTACTTGATTTGCCATCACTATCAATCTCTCTGAGGGCAAAGCACAGGGTCTCCGGGGCCTTCCTATTTTTCTTCCTCTCATCAAGCTCTGCCCTATCCCTCCATGTGCTCTGTAGGTGTGCAGGAAACGCTAAAGGAATTGAAGAAGAAATACCCAAATCATACCCTAGGTTCCACTTATCAAAGGTCAACAGCCGCTGTTGCTCATTCAGTAAAGATAACAAGGAATTTCTCCCAGAAGATGGCTTTGATTTATGGAAACCATGTGCTGTTAAAAGGCAGATTATTTTTATTTCAGTACTTGATCCTTTGGTAAGTGCTACAGTTTCCATTCTGTTGCTGACAATTTTGAAACAGAGACAGGTGATTTATTATACACACTACACTGGAAACTTGCTTAAACTTAGAGATCCTTGCAGCATTTCTGAGAAAAGAACTATTTTCACCACGTTTTGATTTGTTAGTCTTGACAATACAGAAATGTAAAAAAATAATCTCATGCAATGAATAACTTCAGTTTAACTAACAAGAATTTAAAGCTATTTATTAGGTGAACTATCAGAAACGCTTTTCTGATTTGTTATATTCAGGATTCAGTAATATAAAGAAAGAAAAGAATGTGTGGGTGTGTATATTTTTAATAGATATAACTCATAAAGACTCTTCTGCCCCCAGTTTCTCCCTGCCTCTATTATTTCTCATTCAGTCCATGAGGACACGTGTGGCTGAGCTCTGAGGTGTGGAAGAACCAGGTGGCACAATGTTACAGCTCTGTTTTGGTTAGGCTTTTACTTCACTCCATTTCTGAGCACATACCACCCACTGTGGAACAACAGAATGAGCAAAGAACCAGCAGTCAGGAAATCTAGAGTCTAGACTTTGTTCTGTCATCAGAGAACTGATGATCTTGAGAATGTCACTTAAAGTTTGTCAAATTTAGTTTCCTTGAGAAGGACAGATTCCATATGTTTTCACTCCTATGTGGATCCTGAGAAACTTAACAGAAGACCATGGGGGAGGGGAAGAAAAAAATGGCTAGAGAGGGAGGGAGCCAAAACATAAGAGACTCCTAAAAACTGAGAACTGAGGGTTTATGGGGGGTGGGAGGGAGGGGTGGGTGGGTGATGGGTATTGAGGGCACCTGTTGGGATGAGCACTGGGTGTTGTATGGAAAGCAATTTTACAATAGATTTCATAATTAAAAAAAATTTAGTTTCCTCATGTAGAAGAGAAACATCAAGATGGTAGAGGATAACAATGGACTCTGGAATCAAAAAAATCTCAAAGTGACATCTAGACTGTGCCATTTACTCAATCGATGACTTTAAGCAAGTTACTTAATCTCTCTATGCCTTATACAGTTAGGATGCATATTAGACAACACATGAAAAATGTTTAGTATAGTTTCTGATATATGATAACTTTTTTATAAACAGTAACATATGCACAATGCATTCGTTTAGATATAAGATGGGAAGCTGAACTAGCTGATTTCCGACATCTTTTCCAGGTGGCTCAGGGCAAACAGCATGTCTTGGAGTGAAGTATATTGGAGTTAAATCTCAGGTCCACCAGTCACCAAATCCTCTACATGCTAACTCTCTCTTCTGTAAAATCAATTGCTATTTCACAGAATAATTGGACTAAGAAAGACAATATATAAAAAGCTAATAATAGAGATACAATAAAATGTTTGTTTTCTTTCCTTCACTACTTCTCATCTCCTTCTTCCCAGCCTGGCTCTATTATTTCTCTTTTCTTCAAAAGAGGGAAAAGATGGGGAGAGAAAGTCGAAAGGAGTGACATAAAAGAAAAGATGAAGATTAGTCCTCAGAGGAAAAGGGGCAAAAAAACCTCTTTAGATCTCCAATATTTCTCAGAGCAAATCCTAAATCAACAGAAGCCTTAGGGGGCCACGCTACAGCCATTATTTCTTTTCATTCCTTGTGTTACTAAACACATGGAATCAACTATAATACATCAGAATAGTTTGTTTTACTTTACAGCAGTGAAGTCAAAACCCACATCCAAAACAATGTATGAACACTTTTCTGCTTACATCAGGGTACGATGTTAAACCAAAGATGGTCCCTGTTTGGCAAAACAGCCAAGAAAATCAGCACAAGTCCCATAACAGAAAGATCAAGCATAAAAGAAGTCAGACCATAAGAACAAGAGTCTTTAAAAAAAAAAAAAAATCAACCATCATTGGTAACACCAGCGTTTCAGATCTTCGAACTACCTGTGACAAGGGTCACCAGGGCCATCATGCCTGTCGTTGCTAAGGTAAATAAGCACATTCAAAAGATAACAAAACATTAAAAATTAAAAATGTACACTGTCAATTTTGACTTCACTGCAACTGAGTATCTTCATATAACACTAAAGAATGACCTGCTTGTTTTCTGTCCTTTTTATTAAGGAATTCATTATTTAGAATAATAATCACAACTGTTGGGGGAGGGGGTTGGATGGCAATAACAGGAGAAAAGTGACACAACTGCCCAAGAAAACAAAAAATTTTCTATGGCTTTGAGAATTTTCAACCAAGTAAAACTTGGAAAGTAAAATATTTTGGTGGTAGTAAATGATAAAGTATTCACTGACATTGTTGTTATATTTCAAGCTTTTTAAGAAAACTAAAATGTTTCTAACCATAAGAAGAGAAATTTCAGCCTGTATTGGTTATAATTTATACAAACTGTGTGGAATGTTGAATAATAAAATTAAATTTCTCTAGCTGTGTCTCCAAATCTGAAATTTAGCCAAGGAAAATGATACAGCCTAATGCCACTTAAACACATCCATTGGAAACAGGCAGTCAAGACCCGAATTATCTGCAGGAGTTTTGATGTCAGGTCCCCAGTTAAAAGCCAAGCCACATGATTAAAAATAAGTGAAGAAATGATGAAAGTCTCTAAATCAAATTTAGGTCACATGACAATTATCTGAGAAGCTTTTTTTTTTTTTTTTTTAAGAAAAAATACTGATTCCTTATCTCTACCTTGAACAATTAAATCAATATATCTGAAGATCAAGCCTGGGGAATTGGTATTTTTTCAAAGTTCCCCAGTTGATTTTCATGCAGCTCAAATTTGAGGTGCACCAATTCAAAAAAAACTCCCTTCCTCTCAAAATAAGAACCACCTGCTGACATTTGTTAGGGTTACACAGACCATCCATCTACACTGGGGAAGAAGACTGGATATCCAACCCTCATTTTTTATTTCACCTGTGTAACTGCAGCCTATAAATCAGTGATTTCTGTCCTGACAGATCACAGCTGCCAAATCCTTATTGCCATCTACTCTGCCTAAAAGCGCTCTGTCGTCATGAACAGGATTTCTGTTTACACTGCCCAGCAGGACTGAAGAAAGAGAAAAAGCTGAAAGATGAATTAGCTCTCTGCTTAAAGAAAAGTGTGATCCAAAACCTTGACCAAAGAGCCACAACTGCAAGTCTGATAGAATGGATGGGCAAGACGGGGAGGCTTTACGATACTTTTTTGTTTGAAGAGTTGTGAATAGGTACCTAGATCATCTGAAGTACCCAAACATCAAATGCCAGTATAACCTTACACAAAATTAATCCCAGATGGATAAAAAATTTAAATGAAAACATAAAAGAACTAAGATATGTGGGTAAATATTTTTCTAATCTTGGAGTGGGGAAACCTCTTTAAGTATATAATGAAAATAAGAAACCATAAAAGATTGAAGATTTTGAATACATAAAAATTACAATTTATATAGCAAAAGAAATCATAAATAAGGTGAAAAGACACAGGATAGATCTAGGAAAAATGTATTTGGGATATTTCTGACAAGAAAAGGGTAGATATCCTTATTACACAAAGAGAGTTCTTATGAGTCAATGAGAAAAAAAACAAATACCTAAAAGGAAAATATGCCAAGGACACAAATACAAAGTGTAGACAGCCAATAAAAATGGGGAAGGATATTCGCCCTCACTAAAAATCAAAGAAATCTGAATTGAGTAAGAATGAGCTATCATTTTTCCACCCACTGAATGGCAAAAATGAAAATATGGTACACAATCCTGTTTTTGCAAGAGTGCATGCATGTGGACAGTCTTGTCCATTATTGGTAGAAGTAAAAGCTGGGATGACCTTTGTGGAGTGTAATTTAAAACAAATACAAAAAAATATCCTGCAAACATTTGCTAGGAATTTTACTCCAAGGACATAATTACAAAGAATGAAAATGTAGTTAGGCACCACAGTTTGTTTATAATTGAGAAAAATCGGGAAAACTGAAAGTGTACTAACAGGAGATTTATTAAGTAAATTATAGGACATGTATCATCATGTGTATAAAAGATGTAGTCATTAAAAATAATGCTCAAGGTCCACATTGAAGTGGAAAAACTTCCACTTAATACTAGCCATGTTATGAAACAGCAGGTATATGATCTCACTTATATAAAATCTTATACATCAATCTATCTGTTTCCACATGCACTGCAAGATGTAGGAAAGATGTTTATGAAAATGCTCATAATGGCTATTTGTGAGTCATGAGTTTAAGGGCAAAATTACCTTTTATGTAGTTGTTCTGTATTGTTTGAGTTTTCTACAGTGCATAATTATATCTTATTAAAAATAAAGCCATTTCAAAATTATTTCAAGACAAACACAAAATAGTTTTAGAAGGTAGCAACATTTGGGACTGCCAGCCTGCCCAAATCACTATCATTTTCTAATCACCAAGAAAACAGAGTTGACAAAGGTCTTTCCATTGAAAAAAACCCAACCAAATATGTTCGGGTAAGTGAAAAATTCGGTTACATTTGACTTAACCTTAATCAAACAGGTTTGATTCAGAACTTGTACATGAAGTGAAGCAAATGATCTAGTTAAGTTGCTTCCTGGGAGAAGGAACAGCCAGCACACTGGAGGCAAGTAAACAATGCAAGCCCCTTACTTTGTCACCAAATGCACATTTAGTTTTGCCAACCACAACAACCCAACTGCCTCATGCCAACAGACTATCTCTACCTAATTTTTTAAACCTGTGATATGTTTCTGGAAGACTATGTCAGGCAGATGAGCATATCACCTTGCATTTCCACTTAGAGAAAGAAATGCATTTTGGTGCCAAAGCACAACATTTAGGTAAGTTGAAATTACTCTACAGTCCTTACTACAATGAAGCAATTATCAATTTTTTTTACTCTTACTGCTATAAACTGCACATGAGAACCTTCATAAAGAAGTGTCTATCTTATGGAGGAATATCACATGTGAATAAGAAACGATACATTTCCAACCTCAGCAGATTGATTAAATATTCTCAGCACAGCAGTATGTTTAAATAAAGCTTCAAATTTGGAGATGCCAGCTATAAATGTTCCTTATTATGAGACAAATTTCCTTAAAATGTGCTCCGTTAGGCTCCATAAATATCACAAAATTCACAGAATTCTAAAAATCTTACTGTATCCTTTTGCTAAAAGGTTTGTGAAAATAAGATTATATTTACTCTGGGGAAAAAAATTTAAATGACTTTCTTCACTCTAGACTATGCTCATTCACAATTAACAATGTCAATTTGAGTTCAAAGATTTTTCTGTGTCCATAAAGCTAAGAACAACTTTTAAGTGACATAGAGACTTATCACAGAACATCAGAAAGTGTTCCCTGTACAGGTAACTTGCCCATAGACTAAGCTATCCATAAGTATTTGTTAAATCAATGTTTAACAATTTAATCAGAAGTATCTAAATGAACAGAACAGTGTACCTGCCTGGCAACCAAGAATATAACTACAATGCAATGAGCTGGCACACATGGTCACAGAGTTGGTTCCGGAAAGAACATGCTTCTAGGATGGTGAGACTGAAAACCTTTTGTTTGTTTCATAGCATGGCAAGGGGACAAGAGCATTATTACAGTGGAACATACTGAGAAGGATAATAAGAGTGTTGCACAATTCCTGGACCTCAGAAAGCATATGTTCTAGTCCTTTGTTGCTGAACAATATGAACAGAAAAGAGGCACAAGCCCAGGGCTAGATCCAAGATAAATCTGAGGTCAACTCTTAGCAAAGCGGGTTCAGTCACTTGAGAAATCCAAGCTAAATTTTAATTGCCACACTTAAGGAATCCATGAATACCTCCTCTGAAAGCCTTAGAGTGCTCTCAGAGCAGCCTGATGGTCCAAACATGTGGCCCAACTTGGAGGATTCATGCAGTCATGGATGTTGCCATTATAAACTGATTGTGCTTGGATCCATCATAGCTTCAACTGTTTTATTTTGAACACAGGTCCATGGGAAATGATCCATATGTATGGCTCCTAAGAGCTGCTTCTAATGATGTGGGGGATAGATGTATACACACAGGTGTGTATGTGGGATTAAATATACATATATTTTATTATGATTAATATTAATCATAATTTATATATTGTTTCAGCTCTGAAATAAATGCTTAACTGTAAATTTTTGTCTTCAAGCAGGCAAGACCTCCTGCACGGAAGCTGGCAGAAGAGTTGCTTAAACAACAACAGTTCAGTGACTCATCTGTGTTTTCACAACACGTTTGTACCAGCACCCATGTCTATTTGTAGCCTGACAATAAAGACCCTATATGAACTATCTCTGAGCTGTCTGCTTTAAAAGCAAGGACACTATTCTCAGTTGACTCACTTGAGCTACTTGTGCTTTTGAGAATAACCCGTTGCCACATTTATGAAGGCATGTGATATAACTGAAGATTACTTCAGGCTGTGCCAATGTCCTGCTTAGTTCTGATCTAGTGTTTAGAAGGTCAAATAGACCCAGAGGGCTTTACCCCCCTCAATAATCCCCTATATACCACTACTGGTATCTCTTGGGGACATAGAAAAAGAATGCCTTATCAACACCCTAGACTGTAAATACCATCAGAATGGGGATTATTATCTGTTTTGGCTACTTATCTGTATCCCCAGCACTTAAAATAGTGTCTGCCACACAGTAAACACCCCATAAATACTTGCAAAGGAATAAATCAACCTCTGTCATGGGCCTGGGAAGTGATCTGGGACTTAGCACCAAATCCACAAAATATTTTGTTGTCCTGATGCCAAGTCAAGATTTCTACTTCAGAGCATCAAAACTTCTGTATGTTCAAGTACAGGTCCTTTCAGTATTGAGATACTTTTCAACATATTAAATCACCTTACTCCCTCATCCTTAAAATAGATAAAACCAACAGAAATATCAACCTAAGTCATCCATCATCATAAGAAAACCTAGTACAATGACTACAGGTAAAATGTTTCCTATTAAAATACTAGGATATTTTATTAAATACTTATTTTATTTTTATTTTTTTATAATAATAATATTTATTTATTATTTATTATTTATTATATTTATAATAATATTTATTTATTTATTATTTATTATTTATTTATTATTTATTTATTATATTTATAATAAATAAAATATTTATTTTATTAAATACTTATTACTATATATAAATAAATACTTATTACTATAAAACTGTAACTACTATAATTACTTTTATAAAGCTATTGAGCTGTGTGTGTGTGTGTGTGTGTGTGTGTGTGTGTGCGCGCGCGTGTGTGTGTGTGCACTAGTTAGTCAGACAGGTTGTTTTATAGCTATAAATCCAGTACTTAGATCTATGCATCCATTCACTATATAGCATTAGTTCGCCCAAAAGAAATAGATAATAGACTATTCAGTTCAACAAATATATATTAACAATCATTCATTTTCTATTCTTTTTCAGTGTTTCTGCCACCCACTCTGACTTCTACGAGTACAAAATTGCAGTTCTTTGCCCATACATTTCTTCAAGGAAAGAGATTTCAGAAGGGACAGAAAAATATACCCTTTAATATTTCCAAAGACTTTTAAAACATTGAGTTCACAGTTTCAATGACATTATAAGAGATTACAAAATCTGTAATAAGCAGAATATGTCTAGTAAATGTCCTCCTAGGTTTGAATTTTGTACTTTGAATTAAGTCAACTCCTAGGAGTGACGTCCAGCAAATGGTCATTTTTGTGGACAACCTAACATCCTGATGTGCTGAAAGCCTTTCTGTTTCTCCTAAAGTCTGCAGGATCCTGAACACTGCTTACTCCACCGTGAAGGCCTTTCCCATGACAATGATCACAGAACAAATACCCATGATAAGTACACGTGTCACACAACAGAATCCTTTACTTTCTCCAAAACTTGCACATATGGAAATTAATGCACCTAGAAGGGATCAACAATAGACTTCAACAGACTTCTTCCTCATCTCAGATGTTGCGTTTTACAGCTAAGTCTTGGGATGCCTACATGGCTCAGTCAGTTAAGCATCCAACTTCAGCTCAGGTCATGATCTCATGGTTTGTGAGTTCAAGCCCTTCGTTGGGCTCTCTGCTGGCAGCTCATAGCCTGGAGCCTGATTCAGATTCTGTGTCTCCCTCTCTCTCTCTGCCCCTTCCCTGCTCACACTCTGTCTTTTTCTGTCTTTCAGAAATGAATGTAAAAAAAATTTTTTTTAATTTAAAGCTAAGTCTTATGAGGTTGAAAAGGGGTTCAGTTCAGTTTAAAAAGGCAATAAACTAACACATAGGATGTGTTGTAATTTCTCCATTTCAAGGAAAAGAATCCATGGAAAACTATGTGTTAAAAAATGATCTGCACAAGAAAGTCTCTGTATATTCTGAACAACAGAAGGAGGTTTTCTTGCCACTGTCCCCAAATCACAGCTTTATTTTCCTATCGTGACTGCCTGTATTATGTTCTTTGTGCTGGCCTCACGGTGCTTCCTCAGTGCTTTCTTTTCCACTGGTTTTGTTGAATGATCTGATTTAGTTATCACTATGCTCTCATCTGGACGAAAAATAACTGCCCTATTTGGATACAGATCAGATTTATAAAAATCCTGTTATTGACATCACTGTTGCAGTTTATTTCGTTCATTCCTACCTTATGAACAAGGAAAAGAGGGAAGAACACCCTATTCACATACTTCATCTCTGTGTCCTACCACTCTTGGTTTCTCTTCCCCACATGGCAGGTCTCTCGCTGGGAACATATACATATGTGCTTTCTGGCCAGCACAATGTTAGTTTTTAAAAATTAATTCGTTGCAAATATTTAAGAATCACTAGATTTCACATAAGAATTTGAGTTTTCAGCCTCTTTCTGAAAATCAGAAAATGAAGTAATATGGAGGGCATATTCATATAGGAATAAGCAAAACTGAGCGGTGCCTGCCCCCTTCTGATTAGGGCATGAGCTCTTAAAGGTCATCATGGTCCCCGTCTGTAAGAAAGCCAAGCTAGCCAAGTGGAAAAGTCATGTTCAGAGTCCTCAGTCCCCAAATGTTCCAGACATCCCAATCTAGGCATGAGACCTGTGAATAAAGAAGCCTTCAGGGGCACCTGGGTGGCCCAGTCAGTTGAGCATCTGACTTCGGCTCAGGTCATAATCTTGCGGTTTGTGAGTTTGAGCCCCGCATCAGGCTCTGTGCTGAAGCTACTGTCAGCACAGAGCCTGCTTCGCATCCTCTGTCCCTCTCTCTCTGCCTTCTCTCTCCACTGTCTCTTTCAAAAATAAATAAACATTTAAGAAGCCTTCAGGGGACTCCAACCTCAGCTGTTACCTCGCTACAAACATGTGAGGCCCAAGAGAGAACCACTCCAGATGAGCCCGTCAACCACCAAAACCATGAAAGGGAAGAATGAAATGGTTGTTTCAAGCCTCTAAGTTTTGGATTAATATGCTATGCAATAATAGATAAGGGCTAAAAGATAAAAGTGCTCTTAACAGACTACATACAATTATCTGAAGCAATTTCTCCCTTTTTACTTGGGTCAACACAGATGTCATATATCATTTCCATTTCATTTTTGTGTTTAGGCAGAATCTAAAACATGAATGTGCACAGAGAAGAAAACAAAAGTGGAAGAAAGCAATCTTTTGAAACAGCTGGGTTTGTTTTTTGTTTTGTTTTTTTTTAAGAAGGTGGATGGCAGCATTTATGAATGTCACATAGGTTAATCAGTAATAAGCACTAAAGTAGAAGGGACAGAGTTTGAAAAGGGAATGAATCTAGTTCTTTTCCTAAGAATACTGGCTTCACTCACTACTCTGTATTCAGCATCTAGCACAGTGCTTATTTTTTCTTAGCTTTGTACATATTTTTCTGAATGATAGAGGGCATCCACTATCATTTTTTATCCATGTTTCCTACTACTAAAATGTCAGCGGTTACTGACACAAAAGGACGGCAAATGGCACCTGCAGAGTAACAGACTATGGTTTGTACAAAATAAGTCAAGCCAGGGTCTTTACAGCTTAATGATCAGGCAGATTCAAGAACAGGAGAGACAACTCTTAACTTGTATTCCCTTAAAGCTGAATCCTACTGATAGACATGCAAATCCAACCTCAAGCAAATCCCTCAATTTTTTGATGACTGTTTGCTCTTGTGTAAAATGAAGGTAATCATGCATTCCCAGAAAAAGTGTTATCATCAAGCTTAACAGAATATGGCCCATACATTCAAGGTAGTAGATCTAAACCCCGTGCCCTGCACAAAATTAAAGCAGCTGATATGCTTTTGCCCAAATGGAATTGTATATCCTCATTTCCTTCCCTTCTTTTCCCCACTTGTGACTCAAGCCAGATTTCATCGAGCTATTTTTGTAATTACTAAAATGCTGGAAATATAGCAGCAGGCCAGAAGCAAAGTAAAATGCAGCATCCAGCAAAAGAAAGAAAATCACGCTGAGTAACTGAAAGGCCATCTGCTTCTAGCTGAGCTGTAGGGGTGAGGAAGGCAATCTGGGCTGTACTATTTGTGTCTCCCCCAAACCAGACCCACCTGCATGTTGTCAGTGGCATCCCCAAGCAGTCCTCCAAAAGTGATAGCATTAGTTACAGTTGCCAGATAAATGAAGAGAATTGCTGAAAGAGCCTGAATATTTAAAGCATCATAAAAATCACTGGCAAAAAATGGTGCTTTCCTCTTTATGTCCTTAATGAGTCCACCACAGAACCTGGGTAGGGAGAAAGCAAACATGTGACAAGGTAAAATAAGGTTGTCATCAAATTAACCAAGGGTAACTCATTCAACCACAAAGAATTTGCAGTCAAAGTGTTTGAATCAACAAGCTCTATTTAACCACTTAAGGGAAAATGGGAAAACTGTGGAAGAATAAATTTTCTTCTATCTGTCTCTGTTTTGGTCCCTAAATTAGGTGTTGCATTCCCTAAAGAACAGTTGGTTTTTAGATGAGAGTGAATGGCGTAGATGGATTAAAATTTCTCACTCATTGTAGAAAAACATCACACCCATGAGCAGAGCATAGAAGTCCTTTAATAATCTTGCGTTGTTTCCTTTCCAGCCCCATTCATCATTCCACAAGTGTTTACTGCGCACCTGTGATATGCCCAGCACTTCTCCAGGTGCTGGAGACACAACAGTGAACAATACAGGCAAAGATGCCTGCCCTTGGGGATTTTCCTTTCGACATGGGGGACAGACAATATAAGCAAAATGGGTGGTGCTAAACATCAAGGGAAAAAATTAAGTGGGGAAGAAGGTTATGAAATGCTAGAGAAGCAATGGCTGAACTATTAGAGTGGCCAGAACAGGCCTCCCGAACCGGTGATTGGGATAAGGTCCCGAAGGCACGAAGGAAGAAAGCCATGCAGGTATACGGTGGAAAAGCATTGCAAACGTAGCCCCATTACACACATTCGCAGGTCAGCTGCCTTAGTTATGCATCTGTCAAACTACCCTCCCAACCAAACCTCACGTCTCAGCCTTCCCCACGCATACCCTTCCTTCTGCCTGTGGGGCCCCCCCTCAGAGAGTTCAGATTTCCACCATGGGGCTATCACACTTTATCGGGACTGTCTGTCTGTGTGTGGGCTTGCTGGCCCTTGCTACATCCTGTGCCCCACTTCAGTTTTCGTGGTCTGCGTAGGGCTGTGCGTGGTGCTGGGCAGGCTGCAGACAGTACATTGGGGAAAAAGTGAGCTATCCAAGAATTAAATTCCAGTCTGATTAAGTAAAAGGGCTGAATTCCAGAACTCATATCTATAGAAAAAGGAAAAGAATATTCCTAATAAAAGTACTTTGTAAAGAACTGTTCAGAAAACATAGGGGGAGAGGAGGTTTTATGTTCTCTGTTCTTTCAGAAAAAAAGGGGAGGGAAATAATGTCCCCTTAATTTCAGAGAGAAACCCAAGTGGTCATCAGAAGAATCAAATCATTTTATTCAGATTCAATTACATCTTAAAAAGACATACTTTTGTGCTTTCACAAAAACCTTTAATGTTCTTCAAAGGTCCTATCTTCGGGTTCCTGGGTGGCTTAAGTGTTCGACTTTGGCTCAGGTCATGATCTCACAATTTGTGAGTTCGAGCCCCATATCGGGCTCTGTGCTGTCAGCGCAGAGCCTGCTTGTAGTCCTCTGTCCTCCTCCCCACTGTCTCTCTGCCCTTCCCCCTGCTCGCACACTCTCTCTTTCTCTCTCTCAAAAAAATAAACATTAAAAAAAAAAGTCCTACCTTCATAAAATCAGTATCCTACTTAAAATTTTATTTAATACAAAACAAAATGGAGAACCTAATAGTGGAAAGAAAAGGAGGAATTATCATAAAAAGAGATTTACAAAAGCAGTCTGGGAATCCTGAATCCCCAACGGCAGGCTAAGGAGACCATGACCTGTGAGTTCCTCATTTCTGTACCATGTTGCCCACTTATGAATAAATGTACAGAGAAGGGAGGGACGCACAAAAGCCAAATGGGGAAGACAACACATGACTCCACCTTCCTGCCACGGGTTCACACCGACCTGAAGACCCCGCTGGCTTTCTCTCCAACACCTCCTCCCTCACTTCATGGCCTGGACGCCAACCCAGCACACACCAGGCTCTCTGCTGTCCCCTCCCCCTACCTCACTTCTGCTGGTCTATCTCTAGCTCCTGCAGGACTCTTCTCATGGGCTTTCCTGCGGGACTTTTCTGTAAGGCCTTCTCTGAGTTCACCCTTTATATTGGAATGTCTTTCCCCTATCACAAAACCCCCTATTTCTGTTTTCGTTTTCCCCCATTAAACCATCACCACATTTTTTAATTTTCTCATTGCTTGTCTCCCACTACTACAAAGGAAAACCCAAAAGGACAAAGGGTTTTTGTTTAATTCACTGTTGCATCCCCAGTGCCTGTGATTTATCAATAGAAGTATCTGTTGGCTGCACAAGTATACAAATCAGTGAGTAAAATGCTGATAGGGAGATGTAGGGAAATTAAGATCTAAAGAGATCCTCATCTGGGTGCCTCAGTCGGTTGAGCAGCTGACTCTTGATTTCTGCTCAGGTCGTGATCTCATGGTCATGAGATCCAGCCCCACGTAGAGCTCTGTGATGACAGTGCAGAGCCTGTTTGGGATTCTCTCTCTCCCTCCCTCTCTGCCCCTCCCCTGCTCGTGTGCACAGGCAAGCATGTCCTCTCTCTCTCTCTCAAAATAAATATTTAAAATAATAAAATAAGGAGATTCTCATCGTGAATGGCCAAATAGTCCATCAGTTACCGTCCAGTTCGCTGCAGTTCTTCACAATCCGCATGTCCTCCTCCTCCTCCTCCGTGGCCTCCGTCATGAGGCGTGTCCCCGTTCATCTGAACATTCTCTCCACCTGAGTACATATTCTTTCTAAGCAAGACAACAGAGCCCAAGAGAATATCAGTTTCTTTTACTCGTCTGCTTCTTAGCTGTGCCACGCATGAGACTAACGAGATGGACTGAAAACCCTTTGGGAGAAAGATCATTTCCTTCCACCACCCTAACGGGCAACTCTTAAAGTGTTGTATTTAGAGGGAGGACAAATGACTGATGAATAAAAAGCTTAATAAGTTGCATACTGTATAAGACAGAAACTGTTTCACCAGGAAAACAACAGATTTCCAGAAAACGGCTTCTCCGAATGGTCTCACCCAATTTTTTAACCTCTTAAATCTATAGGGACTCGTTTTGAGTAAACCAGTCTTCTACATGTGCAGGAAGTCCCCAACACATCCTCCAAAAATCTCTATGATGTATTCCAATATCATAATCTGAGATCTCTAATTTGCAATCACTGAAGAAGATAACATATAACACTCATTTTACAGCATCGACGAAATGTCAAACCAAAGTACATATGTAATTCATTTGAGATAATACATCAAGTTAAATGTGAACCTAAAAACACAATATTAGGACAGTCACCTGACCCCATTTCCTTTTGTGAGCACAACCTCCTTCTCAAGGATGAAAACTCCCAATTGCCCGATAATTTACCTTTTGTCAGATGATGGAAGGCTCTTAGGAGGCTCTATCCTGATTGCTGGGTCCCATTCCCCAGGTGGAAGAACAATGACTTCATCGAGGAACTCGTCGATACCAGCAATCAGGTCCTGCCTGTCTTTAGCTTTATAAGCAATGTCATGGAACACCTAAAGAATAATAAGAGATATGCTGATCCAACAAGAGAACTCTCTACATGCCTCACAGCATGTTGAGCCTCAGAAAGGCAATCTATAATCCACTTTAACATTTATTTCATATATGTTTAATATAATCATATTCTCATATTTCCTATCAGCTTGTCCCAAACTATTTTGGCATTCTGATTTTGAACCCAGAGAATATAAGTGGAGGCATGAGAAAACAGCTGTGTTTCTTTTATATGTCTTTTTAATCAATACTGTAAAACAACACTGTCTTTCATCTCCCACTGGTATGTACCATTGCTGATACAGTTGCTGTGGAAGCCAGATGAAAATGGTTTGGAGAAATATACAAAAGAATCATTCTCTGAAGTAAAAATGACTGGGACAAACCATTGCTGGTAATTCAAAAAGGAAAAGTTCAAGCTGAGGATTAAGATCGGGTTAAGTCCCAAACATTGCAGCTCTCGAACACAAATAATGTTAGCTATTAAAAAAAAGAAAAATCTAAGTTATGCTGGTAACACATAAAGCAAAGGGCTTTAAGCAGGTGATCATCTGTCTAACCTTTTAGCAAGGCAATAACTAAACCAGCCAAGGCAGCAAATGCTTCATGTCTTTTATACAGATATCCAAGAAGGAGCTCCAGAATTTACATAATCCTCTTTGCCAATCATTCCATTCTTCTAACCTAGGTGACCATCTGAAAGTCCTTTACACATAAGCCTTTCATACCTCATCAGTCAAATTCTTTAGTCTCCAGGACAGAAGACGGCTCCTGTTCAACATCCTTACCTGTTCTTAAAGATTGCTAGTAAATCTCTTCTCCTCAACAAGAATTTTTAAAAGCTATGAAACAAATTACATGTAATGGTCTGGGGAGGTGTGAGGTTGAGATTAGGGCATTACAAATGCCAGCATCTCATCTGTGGTGCTCTAGCCGCTAGAGAGGGTCACTTTTCCAGCCTCCCCTGCAGATAAGAATTGACAGTTTTGACCAATGAGATGAAAGAAAAAAGCTGTCTGAGAAACCTTTAGAATACCTGTTAGACTGATACGGCTAACATTCCCACCCTCCGTCTCCCAACACTCCCCGCTCCACACCCCTTCTGTATTCAACCTCCCCCTCCTCAAACTTGAATACAGAAGAGATGGCTGGAGCTGACTGCAGCAGCCCTCTCAAGCCCACAAAGCCAGAACCTTGGCTCTTGATTGATCATGAAACAGTTAAGTTAAACTGACTATAGCAACTACCTACCTCCAAGTAAGCCCCAAATAATTTAAGCCACTATAAATCAGGTTTTTCTGTCATTTAGAGCCTAAAGCAGTTCTAATTACTGCATCTTAGGAGGAAGGATTCTTTTTTAAAGAAAATGTAAACACATGAAAATAAATAAAAGAGCCCCCTGAGATGCTTAGTTGCCTCAAGGGGGAAAAGCCAGCATAGCTATACATCAAAAATGCTCTCAGTCCCACATTAAGTAACCATCTGAGTAATCACCAAATAAAGCTTCCATAACTAAATGCCCTATTCTTCACTTAACACATGGAGAAGCTAACAAATTAAGTAATAAAGCAAAAGTGAAACATTTGGGAAAATAGTAAGCTAGAAAGACACAGAAGGAAAATCAGTGATCCCATATCCTAATTGTACTTCTCCTACTATGAGACTAGTTTAGGGTTTCATCATATCTAAAATGTGTGAACAACATTCAAGCTGTTATGAGAGTAAGGTTATAATTCCAAAGCACTAGAAACTCTGCAGTAACAGTTGCTAATGCATTTTAGTAAGTGTTAATTCCTTCCCACAAGATAAGAAGACCATAAAAACAGGTACTTTCTCATACCTAAGGAAAAAATGCATGATCCATTTTATTATGCATTACTTATAGAACCCATTATTTCTGAAACAATATGGTATAAGGACACTTGAACTCCCAGGATGAATATATTAAGCATTTTAAGAGGTAAAGTTTGAGTTAATACAGTGATTTGAACTTTTTAAAGAATATTTAACATATATCTCTTTTAAGAATTGCAAATGCTTAGAAAAAGAAAGGAAATTATGTTTTATTCCAACACAAAATTTATTTTTTGAAAACTGTGTCGAGACCAGCGCATCTGCCACGAATGACTGTACCTTATGCCATAAAGAGGACTGGTGACCACATACTCTGACTTGAGTAAATTGTGACAGCCAATTCATACTATGAAAACTATACAAGCGGGACATTCACAAATCACCATGTTCCAGATCCCCTACCTCGTCAGACATCAGGGTGGCAATGGCTCTGCCGATCTCATGGTAGGACTTGGCTTTCCCCTTAGGACCTAAGAGAATGAACAAGAACCTAATGGAAGAGGAAAGAAGCAAAGGCTATAAAACACATTTCATCAAAGTCAATGTACATAACACTGAGACACGTTTATCCTATTTGTAAAAAGCTGAGGTCTAGAATTCATCTTTAAGACAAAGGTAATATTCATGGTAATATGAAAGATACTCTTTCACACTATCATGAAATACAAATTGTTGTTTCTTTGGAGGCAAAGAAGAATTTAACATGGAAACCCTGAGAAGTTTATTTACTGAATAGGAAAACTTCACTTTAGGAGTCATTCGATCTTTCTTTCCTAAACTTTCTTCTATCTCCATTTCTACTGACTTTGAGAATCTGTGGAGAAAACCCATTAAGCACAATAACTAGAAAGACTTAGTACACCTTCAGATTTCTCTGACTTTTCCTTACTCAATATGAACAGTGACAAATGATCCTCTCCATACTTTTAAGAAATATTTCTGCTCAGAAGTGACTGGAAGTCAGCAAAAACCAAGTCCTTTAGAAGTAAGCCACATGCTGACAGCCAAAGTAAAGAAAGAAAACTATGAGAGAAATTCGAAATAAAGCATCTTTCATGGACAGTTAAAATTCTTTTGTGAGTGTCCTCATTTTCCTTCCCAAACTTGTTTTCTTGATAATGTACACGCACTGCTCCACAGTAAGTAGGTCCTGGAATTTGCAGTAATGAGCTTATCCCCACTTAGGTTCATGTCTCAACTAGGGAGGAAGAAACCCAGTAATTAAGTGAATAAGAAAAAAATATATAAAAGGCAACACTGGATACATCTCCGCCTTGCTTATAATCGTGTCTTACCTAACATGGAGACAATAAGGGCAATAAAAATAATCACATCACATGTGCTCAGCTTTTTAAAGTTTGCAAAACATTTCATATTCATCACCTCATTTAAACGCCACATACCCTTTTGCAATAAGGAGAGGTATCCTATTCCCGCTTAATGGTGAGGATACTGAGGCTCAAGGAGGTCAGTGGATGAGCCAAAGACGTGCCTAGTAAATGAGAGACAGTAGATAGGCCTTCTCACCTCCTGTTATTTTCAACACACAATGTGCCTAACATTACCTGCCCAACCTATACATGGGGTTACAATTCAACAGAGAAAAGCTAACCCACAATGACTCTCACGGCTCGTCCTGGGGAAAGATGTTGTGGATACTTAGCTGGGGACAAGAAATCTTAGGTAAAAATTTATGGGACCAGGGACGGGATGGGATTTGCTTAATACAATTTTATTTTATACTTATTTATCTATATACCTCACTTTAAACAAAAATGGGCCGACAGCAAGTACTCTTCAAAGTGTTAGGGTCTGTTCCAAAAAACCCTTGAATAAATTTTTTTTTTCATTATAAAATTCAGTCCAAAGGGGAAAGGAAAAAAAAAAAAAAACAGAAATCAAGAATGTAAGAAGGTATCTGAAAGTTTGAACACTCAGACTTCATATCAAAATAGCTATAAAACCATTCAATACTTATTTGCTTAGAAACCAGTTCTGGCATGAGGCGGCACACTCGCTTTCAAGTATTATCACGGTAGATGAAAAAGCAAAAGCAATCAGCAGGCATGAAAGTCTGTTCAAGTATGAAGGAAGTGATTATTAAAATTGGATTTAGTTATTCTAATATTGAAGTTCAGTTGATACTAGAACTTCTCTTCCTTTGAAGTTGGACCTAAATTATACACCCCTACATACAGTATTATAAAATGCTTCTTAATGACAGTAAAATGTACTATACTAAAGGGAATGATCACTGATTTGAGTGCAACATATGCAAAAAATATTTAACCACCTAAGCAAAACAGAAATCCCATTTAGGAACACCTACAATACTGGTCACGTTGCCCAGTCCTATTAGCCAGTCTAGCAATGGCCAGCTGTCAGGCAAGACAGTAAGAACATAGTTTTGGGCAAAGGGGGAGAATGCAGTGCGGAAAGAGAAAATATCGAATAGCTGGATCCTTTACTTATTCACACATTTTTAAATAATGGTTTCCTTACTTGCCATTTTTTGTTATTTTAATGTGTCTAATTATTAGTTTTTCAGTAAGACATAATACCTAAGATCTTTCTGGACCCACTCTGCACCTCTTCCTACCTTGCCGTAGCATCTCCATCACGATTATAATTTACAGACACACATTATGGAAATACACACTTACCAACTGACACATGAACTATCAGGCTGACTATATGGCAACAAAAACAAAACACTATCTTGCTAGAAAGCGAGACAAATACTCTCATTTATTAGTAGTCCTCAAATATAAACTTTGGCAGATGAGATGGGTAACCATCCCAAGAGCCGAAAGTAATGGAGCCTCTAACTTACGCCCTCTGGGATGAGGGAATATATTTTCTGTAAATATTTCCTCTAGTCTCTGCTAAATAACACCGAATAATGAATGGAAGTAGCAGCCCAATAGTGACTATAACATGCATCAGAGCAATAAACTCAATATATGAGAATTATATTGTTTCACTAACTTAGATATAAAGGTATGATTTCTCTTTCTGTGGTAATGTATTTTTTTATTAAAAAATGCATATATATTACATACAATATACAAATATTTATTAACACATATATATTGATTTGTTCTTTAGTGGAAAATCATTTAAGTGACCAATAGAAATAAAATGTTACATGTAAGCTAAATTTTTCCATTACTCCAGTCAGGAACCATTCAGTAAATTCAACCTCTCAAAATGATACAGAGAAGAAATCTGGCCATCTACAAGTAGCAGGAAACATCACCTCAGGTCAAGAATTTCATCTGTAGGGACGGAAACCCTGAAGAAGCCCCTGATTTTGGACTGCATTACTGAAAAGGAGATGAGAAAACTAGGATTGCAGAACTCATCAAGTTGAAGTTCCCTCTGCCTGAAACATGTTCTTTCCCTTGAACCCCTTGAAGAAGCAAAAGCTGTTACAACTTTTATGACAGAAGTACATCTTGCCAAACTCAGCTTTTATAATGTACTGAAAACTCCTTTCATGACCCAAGCTGTTTTTTGTCAATGGACAGATGTTATTTTTAACCAGAAGCTTTTTTTCCTTATTAACAAATTAGAGTAAACACCACATTTGTGTGGCTCGAAGGGCACAGCCCATGTTGACAGCTGGGGAAAAGAAATTAATTTATGCTACTGAGTTCTTTTTATTCACTCATAACTAGAAATAAAGTCATAGTTAGAATCTTTACTAGTGCTAGCTGTCTCAAGAATCTTCATGAGGCACTTCTACTCTTGTGAGCTTTTTCACATACCTAATTATGCCTGGGGAGGATGCCTCTAGCATTCTCCATAACAAAAATAAGTACCAGATGATCTCTGTCCGGAACCAATGGACTGTACTCATATTCACAAAATAATTATAGGCAGAAACAGAGCACAATATCAGAAGAAGAGCCAGCCTTCCTAAACCACTCAATCTTTGCAGAAAGGATGTGCACTTCCCCCCCCCGTCCTTCCTGATATATCACAGCTATTTCTAGAATAAACTCAGCATGTACCAATCCTTTACTCCCTGCTCTCAAAACAGCAGTGAATCAAATAAGCCATTATTCATATTTAGCAGTTTTGGAAATCATGGCTGAACTGTAGCGTCCACAATAGATGCATGAAGACCATAAACCCACCACAACCAACCACATTACATACGATAAATAGCAGCTAGCAACTAGAGTGCTGGGCAAGACAGAATTGAACTAGCTAGACCATTGTCCCAATCCCTCTAGTAAGATTTTCTATCGTTTTGATAATTAAGCACAAACTGCTCTTTAAGGCAAATCATCATTTATCACATAAAATATATACTAACTTACAGTGATATGAAAAGGGTAAACATTCTAAATTTTTAGAGGACTAGAACTTACGGAATAACTACTTGTCTTAAATGTGAAAATCAAGATCAGAAAAGAACAAACTGATCAGGGGTTTTGATTTCTCTTCATGGGAAAACCCTAAAGTATTTTGTTCTAATCCATTCTAAATAGCTCCTTAGATTCTCCCTAAAAGCCCGGCTTCAGAGTCAGAAATCTGCAGTTCTATTTCTAGCACTGATCGTGAATCTTCCCTTTGCCTCCATCTCTCAACCGTCAAGTGGGAATAACAATAGTTATTATCCCCTACATAGCTCATAAATAGGAGTGAGCAGCAGCCTGTGTGGACAGATACAAGATGACACCAAGCAAAGTGTATGCAAGATGCTAGGAAAATCATAAGCACATCCTACGAAGTCACAAAGAGTAAAAGAATGGTTCGTTTGCTTTCACATGGATGGCAAGAAGGACTCCTAAGCAGAGAACATCCACTAAGTTGGCTGTAGCCCTGGTGCAAGCAGAAAGCTAAAGCAGAAAGCTAAGCCGATAGGAGGGTATTGAATCTTGTGGGCACTACAGTCACAGAGCTGCGAGACCCACACTTCCTAAAAGATGCATAGCACTAATACCACTTATCATAAATAGCAATAAAGCAATAATAAACATAAGAGCATAACGTTCTAAAGGGAAAATGACCATTACAAAATGTACACCACAACAGACATTTCGGGTCTCCCTGCAGTACAACAGGCAGCACGTTAAAGCACAAGGCTGAGTACGGGGCAGTTCTTCACAACCGACTACCACATTCCTTGTGGGATTTCCTTGATTGGATTTCACAGGATGCAGCCATTGTAAATGGCCCCACATTACTCATACACAAAAAGGCTAATGAGACTCCCTACGCACTGATTATAGCAGGCACCAGTTCAGAGGACAGCAAATGGATAAAAATATTTCCTGGAAAAATGTTAACATGCTTGGATATATTGTTCAGACTATTGCCCTGAAATAGTTTTATGACATTATTGAATTACATTCCCTTGAATTGCCGGGCTCCCTTTGTTAATTCAAATGATGCTGTATTTCACCTCTAGACTAGTACCACTCTCCTGTACAGAAGAAAAGAATATGCCAGACAGGAGCAGATGATAAGAGGGATACACAAATAGTCACGATTTGCTACTCAATGAACTTGTATTATTGTTAAATAAAAAGCCCTCTACAATATTTTTTACTTGTAGCCTCCAAAGAAGAAAAGTAAGAAAAATGAAAATGCAAGAGCAATTTAACACTTCTTGGCATGTTTTTTTCTTTCAAGCCCCAGTAAAATCATTCCACAGAGACATAAACAAAACCATAGGAGCACAAGAGCTGGACGTCAGCCCTGATCTGAGTCAGCTAGCTGTTCGCCAGGTGATTGCTCAGATAGAACTGCAAGGCTCTGCTGGAATGTTTTCAAGTGAACAACTAAGTTACAGAAAACACAAATCATGATAATCCCATCAACTGAATAAGCTACAATCTTCTCCTTCTCTCTGCCATTTGTCCAATGACTGCCTACTAATGACCAGTATTATTCCGATCTATAGTGTCTACGAAATATAAAAATAGGGAGAAAATACCCGTATGAAAGAAAAACTAGCCTGTAATCTATGAATGGGGAGGCCATAAGGAAATGTTCTGATTTTCCTCCTAACGTGGCTCAAAGCAAACCTGGAGCCCCTTGTCTCTGTCAGTTTATCATGCCAAGACCATCTGAGATCACTGAGGATTCACAACCCTTCCTGCACACCTGAGGAAACCTAAAAAGAGAAAAGTCACCTGTCCTTGCCCTGTACCCACAAAAAGCACCCCCCACAAAGTTCCTATTCATATGGTAGTTTTATGGTGTCAAGTCAAAGATTACAAGCTTCTCTTTAAACTCTTCTTCACCACAAGTTTAAGTGAAGCATTAACTTCTATTCACCTACTGCACTCCGAAAATCAGCCTTCTAACTCTGGAGCTCAGCAGCAAGGCAGATAAACTGGATGACTTCTGAGGTGTTGCGTGGTGTAGTGAGTACATGATCATAATTAACTGTAATATGCTTCCTTTTAGGATAAGAATGTATATAACACATAACAATAAAGTGTACAAATTTAAGTGTGTAGCTTAATGATTTTTATATATCCATGTGTATATATACACATATATACTTACATGTATGTATATATGTATGTACCTATTGTCAATTTTCTGATAAAACATAGAGCAAATGAGAGCAACTCTGACCTCTGAATCACTGACCATCTGTATGACCCTGGACAAGTTACTTAAACTCTCAGACTCAGTTTCTTTATCTTAAAATACACATACCCATAGTTTACAATTTAAACATACTATGAGAATTAAAATGACTAATCCATAAGAATAAACTAGCACATGGCCCAGTTGGTTATTATTATAATTGTTATTATTACTACTATACAAGTGCCAAGTAATTTGATAGCATGAAAGATGAGCTAAGGCATCATTTCAGACTAAATCTCTCCGATATGCCTGCTCTGGATGTATCCTCATTCCACTGATTATCTAGCCATGATTTCCCTATAAGCACATTGTGGACCTCAGCAGGTCAGGGAGTAGCTTACCTTGTGGGCACAGGGACCTCAGTCAGGGCACCCAGCATGACCGCCTGCTGGAGCCGAACAAAGGCAATGAAAGGAGTATCCAAGAAGTCAACCTCCCCAACAAGCACGTTGGAGGCTTCTGCATCACGTGGAAGTTTTTTCATGAACTTATTCTTCAGCTGCATGGGAAGAGCCAAGAAAACACAACTTATTTCCAGAAAAGGGAACAAGAAGAGCCCCTCCATATATCACTCAAGGAAATTCCACACAACAGGCTCTAGCTAGCCATTTTTCTATTATGTTTAACCATTCTATTATAATAAACATTACTCTGGACTTTGAATTCAAAAATACTGAGGGTATAATCACATGGCTTACATATAAAACAATGTTTACATATAAAAAAAATCATTTATTTATGCACTCACTCAATAAACATATGTTCAGAGTCTACTATGAGGCCAGCATTGATCTACACTCTAGGGATGCAGGGATGGATCAACGAATTACATGCCTTCCTTGGGTCATGGGTCACATTTCAGCAGGAGAGAAACAAAATATGATTTACAGTAGTGATAAATGCTAAGCAGGAAAAATAAAATAGCTAAGAGGGTACTATTTTAGGTCCTACTTGGTCAGAGGAAGCCTCTGAAGAAGCACATTTTACATTGGAGTGAGGCGACAAGCCATGCCAGGATCTGCCTAAAGAAAATTCTACGCAAAGAGAACAGCAAGTGCTAAGGCTCTGAGACAGAAAAGAGCTTGGCAGAGAGGTTTAGTAAGAAGGTGAATGTGGTAGGAGCTAAAGCAGCAAAGGAGAGAAAACAGCAGCAAATGAAGTTGCATAGGTAAGGGGGAGAGCCAGGTGGTAAGGGCCTTGAAGGCCACAATTAAGAGTTTGGAATGCTTTAGGTAGGATTTGCCTGCTAAAAATCCAAATGAAAAGGGGAGTAGAAAGACATACATTTAGAAGATACTACCATGTAAAAAGAGTTTAAGACCATGAGACAGGATGACACAACCTTGAATGGGAGTACAGATAAAGAAGAGGGATAAGATCTAAACCCTGGGCCATTTTATCTTTCATAGAAATGGGAGGAGACGTAGGCAGAGGACACTGACAAAGAGCAGCCAGTGAGGTTGGAGGAAA
This sequence comes from Panthera tigris, assembly GCF_018350195.1. Classification (NCBI taxonomy): domain Eukaryota; kingdom Metazoa; phylum Chordata; class Mammalia; order Carnivora; family Felidae; genus Panthera; species Panthera tigris. The sequence goes on from NC_056663.1 coordinate 146,842,905, forward strand.
ACCAGGACTTCATCAACAATCAGGCGAACAAAGGGCTCAATGAAGAAAGTTTATCAGCTGAGTCAAAGGCTGCTGAAAGTTCAAATAAGATGAGAACCAGGAATGGATCAATGAGTTTGTCAAGAAGAAGGTGCTGGGTGATCTTGACAAGAGCAGCTATGGTGGGGAGTGGGTGCCCAGTGAAGAATGAGAAGTGAAGAAGTGGAGACAAGGGAGTAGAGAGATTTTGAGAAATGTTGCTACCAAGAAAAGGCAAGAAATAGGAAGACAGGTAAAGGAAAACATAAAACAGAATTTCTTTTAAATGGCAAGTGTGCTAACACTTTGGAATGTTAATGAGATAGATTATTTCTGCAGGAGACAAAGGGGACAACCGCAAAAAGAGCTCAGGGAATCCTGAACTATGGAGAAGAGAACCGAGAAGTGAGATGATGAGGAAGAGGGAGAAAGGGATGTGGGAATTTGAGGAAAGGGGTAAAGGCTTAAAGTAGTTTTCTTGGGAGGCTTATCTTGTAGGTGTTATTCGTCCCTGTCCCTGCCCTCCCCAACTCCCACTTAGAATAGGCCTGATGGAGCACTCTTCAGTGAGTGGGAAATACCTCCCAAAGGTCAAGGAAAACATTTCAACAATCGTGGAAGAATGAGATGTGAATTTTGCAGGACCATATGAAAGACAACAGACTTCTGATATATACTTATCATCAACATAAACATCCCTCCTCTTAGGTCAAAAGTTACTAGTATAAAAAGAACTCAGTACTTTTTGCCATGGATTAAAGTGGAAGGCATGCCTCCAATTTTCCCCATTCATAAAAAAGTTATAGTAACAATTTCCATTTAAAGAGTTCTTTTTTTTTTCCAAGTAAGCTCTAGACCCAATGTGGGACTTGAACTCATGACCCTGAGATCAATAGTCACATGGTCTACTGACTGAGCCAGCCAGATACCCCCATTTACAAAGTTCTTAATTGGGTAAAATATGTGACATGAGAAGTGATCCCTACAACTCCATCACTCTCATTAGTATTTTTATAAAACTGTTTTTTTAGTTTGGCACTTCATATAAGAAGAAAGCTATGAGGCAAAAGCAAGGACATCAAAGCTAATAATTTTATGGAAACAAACAAACAAAGCAAAGCCAGAGGGAGGGGCAGAGAGAGAGGGAGACACAGAATCTGAAGCAGGCTCCAGGCTCTGAGCTGTCAGCACAGAGCCCAACGCAGGGCTCGAACTCACAGACTGTGAGATCATGACCCGAGCTGAAGTCAGATGCTAAACCAACTAAGCCACCCACGCACCCCAAGATATATATATTTTTAGATGTTAGAACATGACTGCCTCTAAGTAGTAAGGGAGTTTTCCAAACTTTATACCATTAATCTTCCAAGAAATGTTAATATTTTTTTAATGTTTATTTATTTACTTTGAGAGAGAGAGAATGTGAGCAGGGGAGGAGCAGAGAGACAGAATCCCTAGCCAGCTCCACACTGTCAGTGCAGAGCCCGATGCAGGGCTCAAACTCATGAACTATGCAATCATGACCTGAGCCAAGATCAAGAGTGGGCTGCTTAACCAACTGAGCCACCTAGGCACCGCTGCTAATATATATATTTTTTAAATCTTTTAGATTTTTTTTTGGTATTTTTATTTATTTATTTTTAAATTTACATCCAAGTTAGTTAGCATATAGTGCAACAATGATTTTAGGAATAGATTCTTTAATGCCCCTTACCCATTTAGCTCATCCCATCCCCAATCCCTCCAGTACTTTGTGTTTGTTCTCTGTATTTAAGAATCTCTTATGTTTTGTCCCCCTCCCTGTTTTTGTATTACTTTTGTTTCCCTTCCCTTATGTTCATCTGTTTTATATCTTAAAGTCCTCATATGAGTGACGTCATATATTTGTCTTTCTCTGACTAATTTCACTTAGCATAACACCCTCTAGTCCCATCCACGTAGTTGCAAATGGAAAGATTTCATTCTTTTTGATTGCCGAGTAATACCCCATCATAAATATATATACCATATCTTCTTTATCCATTCACCCATTGATGGACATTTCGGGTCTTTCCATACTTTGGCTATTATTGTAAATCTCTCAGATTCTATAAATATTAAAAGAGCAGCCATGGGAAGGGTCTAAAAACATCAAGTTGCCAAAACTGTCATTCTCACCTAAGAAAGTTGCAGTAATGAATTGTTCTCTATAACACAGAGTAGAGTATAGGGTATGGCTAAGTGGCACAAATGCATAACAAAATATCGCTGCTCGAATAATCTTCCTCAGATTTTTCCCAGAGAGTTCCTATTATCAACAGTGGACACAAAAATCTATAATAATCTGATTTTATTTCCCATTCTCATCAGCAGATTCGTTGTTCTATCTAGTTAGGCAGGTAATCTGATCATAATCCCATTCTATTTTATGTAGTTAGACTCCCACACTCATTATAAAATAACTTTCCTTTCCACATTTCTACCTTTTCTAAACATTCTTCAGAGCTCAGCATGAGCCACTAAACCATCTCAGCCCACTTTCTTGGGAATTCTTGAAACACTCATTTCTGAATCATACTTTTGTTAAAGTTTAAATTTTTCCCCAAGTTTCTTGAGGATTACAACAGTTTATCCGCCATTACATTGGACACCTACCTTGCATATAATTCAGCGTAATAAATATTATGAGTGGAAAGAATAACTCTGTAGTACTAAAATCAGACCAAAACCCATCAAATGCCCAGGAAAGTTAGAGAGCTTCTACAGACTTACTCTAGAACCTGCTATGTCTGGATCTGTCACGAATCAACTACCTGACTCACAACACATGCAGAATATCCCACAGTTAATTATATATCTCTAAAAAATGTCTTACTGGGCACCTAGGTGGCTCAATTGGTTAAGCATCCAACTTTGGCTCAGGTCATGATCTCGCAGTCTATGAGTTCAAGCCCCACGTCAGGCTTTGCACTGACAGCTTGCTCAGAGTGTGGAGTCTGCTCCAGATTCTGTCTCCCTTTCTCTCTGCCCCTCCCCCACTCACACTCTGTCTCTCTCTCCAAAGTAAATAAACATTAAAAAAGATAATAATTAAAAATAAAATAAAATAAAATAAAAATAAAATAAAAAATGTCTTACTAGTACTATGTTACATTTACTAAGATTGTCATGCCCATATTAGGAAATTAGTATATTTTTAAGGCCAAAGGAAATATACCATATTCTATATGCTCTAAAGAGAAGTAGTTGCAAAGCCATGTTCCTTTAGATCAGCACACTCAAACTTCGTTTATGAAACACTAGTGTTCTCAGAGAAACTAACAGCTAATCTAAAATAAACAGGGGTGCCTGGGTGGCTTAGTCGGTTAAGCGTCCGACTTTGGCTCAGTTCATGATCTCGCAGTTCGTGAGTTCAAGCCCATGTCAGGCTCTGTGCTGACCACTCGGAGCCTACAGCCTGCTTCAGATTCTGTGTCTCCCTCTCTCTCTGCCCCTCCCCTGCTCACACTCTGTCTCTGTCTCTCTCAAAAATAGACATTAAAAAAATGTTTTTAAATTTTTTTTTAATGTTTTTATTTATTTTTGAGACAGAGAGAGACAGAGCGTGAGCGGGGGAGGGGCAGAGAGAGAGGGAGACACAGAATCCAAAGCAGGCTCCAAGCTCTGAGCTGTCAGCACAGAGCCGGATGCGAGGCTCAAGCTCACAGACTGTGAGATCACGACCTGAGCTGAAGTTGGACGCTTAACCGACTGAGGCACCCAGGCACGCCCCCCCCAAAAAATTTTTTTAATAAATAAAACAAACATGGATGGTGCCTGGGGTACCCCAGAACTCAGCCCCCAAGTGCCTCTTTCCTATCTACCCATACTCCCTGGGTACAGCTCATCAAATCTCATGCCTTTAAATACCATCTATATGTTGATGAGTCACACACTTGTATCCTCAGCCAGGACCTCTTCCCTGAACTCCAGACCTGTAACATCTCCACTTGAAATAGGTATTTTAACTTCACCTATCCAAAAACTGCACCCACCCTACCCGCCTCCCAACAGTCTCCTCAAACTGGTTCTTCCTACAATCTTCCTCATCTGGCTAATGGTAACCATTCTTCCATTGCTCAAGCCAAAATCTTGTAGTCATCTTAAATGCTTAGATACTTTCCTTTAACACCCCATACCCAATCTATCAGGAAATCCTATTGGAGCCACATGCAAAGTATATCCAGAATCTGACCATTTTCTCACCGCCTTCACTGCCACTACTCTTGTCCACGATCATCTGCTACGATTATCTCTCTCCTGGATAATGGCATTGGCATCCTAGCTGGATTATCTGCTTCTGCAAGTTGCACCCAATCTATTCACCAAAGTAGCCAGAGTAGTCAAATCAGGAGTCAGATCATGTCATTCCTCTTCTCAAAGCCCATTTCACTAAGAGGGAAGGCAATGCTGTCAGGACAAGACACAACCCCAGCATTATCTGGTTCCTATCAACAAGCTGACCTTATTTCCTCCTGCTCTCTCCCAGTCTTCTCCATGCCCACCACTCAAGACTCCATGTCCTCCCTCAAAATGCCAGCACATTCTAACCTCAGGGCCTTTACACCTGCTGTTGTTTCTGAATGTAGTGTCTGCATGGTTCTCTCCCTCACTTCCTTTGGATCTTTATTTAAAAGTCACCTTTTCATCAATGACTCTTTCCTGGGCCACGTTAATTAACATTTCAACCTCCTTCCCCTCACAAATTCTTCTTACTACTCTTCCCTGCTTTATTTTTTCTTTCTCTGTACTTATTACAAACATATTATGTTTTATTTATCATCTTTATTATCTGCCTCCCCACTAGAATGTAAGTTCCATTAAGGTAGAAATATCCATCCTTTTTTTTTTCAGTGTTGTATCTCTAATGCCTTGAAGAGTGTTGAGGAGAAAGGCTGAATAAATATCTCACCGCCTGAGATATTTGAATGAACAAATGGTGGTTATTATTTCTACTTTTCCCAATAGGCTTTTCAAACTCCCTCTTAAGAGTTATGAAAAACTGGAGGGCCTGGGTGACTCAGTCAGTTGAGCGTCTGACTTTGGCTCAGGTCATGATCTCACCATTCGTGAGTTCTAGCCCCACTTTGGGCTCTGTGCTGACAGCTCAGAGCCTGAAGCCTGGTTCAGATTCTGTGTTTCCCTCTCTCTCTGCCCACCTCCCCTTTATGCTCTGTCTCTCTCTTGCTCTCTCTCTCAAAAATAAATAAACACTTTTTAAAGATTTAAAAAAAAATGTTCTGGATAACCACTGCCTAGGCCATCCAAATTGACAAAAGGCCTAGTATGGCTATCTTAGTGAACTCCCCTGATAACAGTGATTGGTCCAAAGGATGGAAGCATGACTCAGCCAGGAACCACCCTTCTGGGAAATTAATATTTGAATGTACAAAAATCAACATTTTCCCCTTCACCTAAGGTTATTCCCCTGTGTTGAAAGTGTCTGTCATAGGACTGTCTACACTAGGAGAGAATGAGGTTAGCACCCAAAAGAAACAGACAAAAGCAGGAAAGAAAAATGGATAAAAAGAGAGATTTCTGAGCCCCAAATCCCAGGCCCTGAGTTACTGCAACATCTCCATTCTGTGAATTCATCAAGAATTCTTACTCATTACATAAGCTAGAAAATTCCATGTTGAGTTTAAATTAATTTGAGGTGATTTCTGTCTACTGAAGAGTCCAGACCCTTCACAAAAATGTATTCGTCAAGTAAATTTGCAGAATACCAAGTTAAATAAGGTTAAATGTTTCTATAATACAGACACTCTCAGAGCCTTGAATATGCCTCTATGCCCAGGAATGCTTTATCTCCCACTAGGAGATAAATAAGGTATGTTATGATATGAAGACATTTAAAACCGCTAATTTGGACAAATTTTTTCACCTCCCATTTAAATCCATTCTCAACTCCATGTAATTCGCTTCAAACTTTATGGATGCCTATAACGTTCAAGGCCTGGCAGTGGGCACTGCAGAGGACAGAGAGACCCTACTCTAAGAAAAAAACTGTAAACATTAAACAAAAAGGTGAAGAATAATCAGGAAATAAAAGCACAATAACAGACCATTAAGACAAGAACAGAATCTCGGGCTTTTAAATCAAGTTGAAAATCACCCAATAAACTCATCTGGATTGAATTCCAAAGATAAAGTTTGACATTCCTTTCCTATAGATCACTAGTTGCTTCTCCAAGGGATACACAGCCTGGATGCTATGCAGGGTCAACTACAAGAACACACACGGTGAATACAAATTCCTTCAGCCAACTTTAATTTCAAAGAAATAGATCTCAAATGGCTGCCATGTGGAGCTACAAACGCAACCCCACCAACTCTGTGAATCCAGATGTGTGCATTTCAGGTTCCTTTTATACTAGCTTGTATTCTTTCTTCCAGAGTGAGATCTTGCCATAATTACTCAGAAGTGTATGTCTTGCCTTCTGCCATAAATGTTTATTCTTGTATTTTTTTTAAGAGAGAGAGGGCTCAAGGGAGGAGGGGTAGAAGGTAAGGAGAGGGAGAGAGAAAGAGAGAGAGAGAGAGAGAGACAGAGAGACAGAGAGACAGAGAGACAGAGAGACAGAGAGAGAGACAGAGAGAATGAATCCCAAGCAGGCTCCATCCTCAGCATGGAGCCCAACACAGGGCTTGATCCCAAGATCCTGGGATTGTCACCTGAGCTGAAATCAAGAGTAGGACACTCAACTAACTGAGCCACCCAGGAGCCCCTATTCTTATAATTTCCAAAATTTCCTTACTTTCTAAGTAGTGTCCTAACAGCTCAGTGATCACAGTATTAGCGTACCAAGAAACTAGGTTACTTGGAATGATAGCTCTGTGAGATGACGGAAAAGTCACTCACACAAGCGCTATGCATCATATATAGGTAACTGAAAAGTCAATCTTCTGTACTCTACTCAGCCTAGATTCTCCTGCTGTCCTCTATGAAGGCAGTTTTTAGGTTTTGTATATAGGACGCATTACTAAGTAATTGCTAACCAACGTCAATGGATTGGGATGACCATTTGATTAACATTACGTCCTCCTAGCCTCCTTACTATCACCTTCAGATCTATAGCATCACCTGGTAAGTAGGTCCAAGCTACCATATTATTCCTCAGTCATTAGGCAGGTCTTTAAACCCTACCTCTTTTTGTCTGCCATTATTGGCACACGTGAAAACAAGTGCATCTGTTATAAAGTGCCATTTTTAACCAGGAGTACTTATAGTTTGTCATTTGAATCTGATTTATTAGAAGTGATCCTATGGGCTGTTCAATGTCCTTACCACAAGTGATGTTTTACAAATCGTAGAAACTTGAGGATACTTTCTCATTATTTTTTCAAAGCTTACACCTACTGCTACCCCATTCCATACATTTTCCTTTCCTCTCAATGAGAATAATTTTAATCTTCCAATTTGTATTTATTCTCAATTCACCCTGCTTAATGACTCATGTCCATATGCTAACATCTACCTGCTTTCCTGGGCAAAGAGCTTATTCCTGGCTTTCTTATTGGTGTTCTTTCCTGATTTCCCCCCCTTCCATTCTCTCTGAAAATTGCTAGCTCTGATTCCTTCCCAAACAAACTCATCTTCTAAGCTCAAAATCATTCTAGATCACTATAGGACCATGTCCTTCCACCGCAAAGAAATCTGTGTTAGTAGTTATTAGGATTACTATACCTATCTGTTTCTTTATGACAGTCCCAGTTTACCCCCACTGTCCTACTGTGATTGTTAATATTACCTTCTTTCATACTCAAAAGTGTCTTGTGCTAAGAAAAAAATTATATGGTCACCCTATATTTTAATCTCACTGAGGTTGACTTTTGAGAAGTACCTAAGATATGGGACCTTTAAGATTTAAGGAACTCATAAGTAGGAGGGAAAGCCAAGGCCAAACAGCATCTCAGTAAATTATTTATGCTACTTGAGTTTAAATGTATTCATTTACTATGTACAAACAATATTAACTATTAGGGTAGAGGAAAAAAGTGCTCTCTCACTCACCAGAGTGAGATGATTGTGCCTCTGTCCACTCCCTTTCTCTACATCTTGGGAAAAAATGGTCAATTTGATGGATTAGAGTTTGACAGATTCATTGGGACTTTTTTCTAATGGAAGGGGTTACAGTGCCTTGAAGACAAGAAGCAAGCTGATGGTTTTCTCCTATAGCAAGACAAATGAATGGATAAAAAAAAAATTAGAGAGAGAGAGAGAAGAGAGTGAGAGAGAGAGACTCATCTTCATCCATGTGGCTGGTTAGGTAAGGAGACTCAGAATCTGTTTCATAGGCTCAACTACATTTCTCTATCATGAATCCCAGGATTTAGAGTCTGTGTGGGTGTTGTAGGCCTGGAGCTATGTATTTAGTGAACTAAAAATGTTCAACCTAAAAAATGTTTCTAAGAGACTTCACTTTCAGCTATGGTAAACTAGCTTGCATCACACCAACTCTTCCAGCAAGAAAAACTGATGAATTTTTGTAATCTGCTTAAAGGCATCAGAGAGTTACTATGCCATTAAAAATTTGAGGAACCCACGTCCCTGAAAAAGCGACACTGTGTAAAGATGAGGTTAAATTCAGCTCTGACTTTCTTCTAAAGGCATTTGATAATTCCTAACTAGCTGCAGAGCTTCAGAAATTGAGCAGAGCCTTCAGCAGTCTCAAAGTAATGGACAAGCATGCCAGTTGAGACCTCTAAAAGACAAGACCCAAGGCACAAAGGCAAACTAGTAATAGACTAATCCACATAAAGACTGAAATCCAGCTTCCAATCAGCTCAATTCCAGACTGAATAGTAAGATGACCTGCTCCTCACCTAAATCCCAGCCCAAAGCGAAATAAATGAACTCTGAAGAAAGATAATATCATCCTGAGTGTCAAATTATCTCTACCACGTATATATTATATCTGACATTCAATCAGAATTACTAGGAATACTAGTAGATAAGATCAAGTGACTGGGACCCAAGAAAAAAAAATGGAAATTAGAAACAAAGGAGAACTACACATTAAAATGATCAGACACAGACTTTGAAATAACTTAACAATATTTTTACAATATTGGTTACAAGATGGAAAATTTCACAAGAATCATGTTTAAAAACAAAGTAGATTTCTTAGATATTAAAACATACATCATTGACTTACTAAAGTCAATATTACTCATAATATGAAAATATGACATATAAAAATTTGTAGAACATCATTAAATATGTGCATTGAGGAAAATTCATGGTCTTAAATGCAAATATTACAAAAGATGAAACGCTAAAGTTTGATGACCTAAATAACTCTCTCAGAATAAATAAAGACTGAATATTAAGGTGACCTGCTCCTCACCTAAATGAAATGAAACTCAAATAAAGTGAGTTTTGTGAGAAAGAAGTGAGAAATGAGGTATAAAGAAGAAAATTAGAAAAATAAGAAAAGAAATCATTACATAGAAAACAAATATACTATGCTGGTCATGTTCTATTTCATAATCTGAATAACAATTATACATATGTATTCACAATGTGAAAAATCATCAAGTAGATTTATAATTTATATATGTCTGCATAAATAAATCACACACATACATTTTACTTTAATAAAATAATTATACTATGATGAGTTTCTTAATAAACTGTTATTTCATTGTAAATCTGGCTTATAAATTGTTCTCCCTTGACAGAAAATCCTTAAAGGAAATCAAACACAGTGAAAAACCTATATTCCACAACCTAAGTCATACTTTAAAGGCTTATGTAAAGATTGAAAGAGAGAAGAGGTGAAATACCTAGCAAGATATCAAAAAAAAAAAAGGTGGGGCTCACTCCTTCCCCAGTCTTTTTGGTTTCTCCAACATGGAAAGTAGCCTCCCTACTGCCTTCTCTCTTCCTATTGTGCATACTAGGGAGATTACCCGAATGTGTTATATCTGAGGTGATATATTCCTGCCTTTAACTTCCAATAGTATATAAATCATTAATTTCCACTGCTCAACATCAATATAATATAACCTAATCAAGTATATGGTCTTCAGGTTAAAATTAGGCTCCAACGGTGTAGGCACTAAGAAGCAGACCACTGTGAAAACGAATGGGATAATTTTAAAAACAGGTTTGATCTACCAAGAGCTACATATGCTACTTAGAGCAGACCTAGAGTCTCAAACTCTGGGAATCCTGGAACCTAATGGCTAGAAACCAGTGGAGTGCCTACACTGAACTGAAGACTTTCCCTATCTCCCATCTTCCTTCCCACTTTTCAGCAGTACCTCTCATCCCACATACAAAGGAGAGCTGATTTGAAATAGTCAAATTCTAAATCAATTAGCCTATACCAGCTTTCCCCCCAGGTACTGGGAAAATAGTTATTCTCATTATAAGCTCTGTTTTGGCCTTCCTTTGTAGTCAGGGGTTCCCAGTATAAAGGCAGGCCTGCTCTTGAGTTCCAAGTACAAGGAGCTTGTTTTGCTTCTATCATCTTTATAATACCAAGATGAGGCAGAAGGCTCTGCCTAGTTCACCAGGGTTGTGCTTTGGGGTTTGCAGCCAAAGCCTCAGCCAGTAATAAAGGGTTCCTTGGACTTTGTTTCTCTGTGTACACATTTCCCCTGATGATCTTCTCAAGAGAGTGTTGGGCTAAGGACAGGGTTGGGTGTTCCTGAACAGCCTGGACAAACATCTCTTTTTTTTTTTTTTTTTTTAAATAAAAGTAATTTTATTTTTTTATTTTTTTTTTAATTCTGAAATTTTTTTTATTTTTAATGTTTATTTTTTTAATATATGAAATTTACTGTCATATTGGTTTCCATACAACACCCAGTGCTCATCCCAAAAGGTGCCCTCCTCAATACCCATCACTCACCCTACCCTCCCTCCCACCCCCCATCAACCCTCAGTTTGTTCTCAGTTTTTAACAGTCTCTTATGCTTTGGACAAACATCTCTTAAACACACCCCAACACTCCATCCTTAAATCTCATTTCTTTATTTTAAATTATATGGTTGCCCAATTAGGAAATGGCAGAAGGAGGAAAAAGAGAAGAATCACTGTTTCATAGCTTAACCAGGTATTGCTTTTTATTTCAAGACCACATAAGAAAAATAATCTTAAAACTTTTCCATTACATGAAGATATCATTTGCTCATCCCTTAAGCTAATTTGTGGGACTTTTTTGATGTAAAAGACAGAATTACTGGAATAATTACTACAAATATTTTTGTTTCATTTTTAATGGAAGCTCTGATTGCCCTTTAGGTTATCTTCAAGCTGTGACTTACAAGAATATTTCCAAAGGCTAAATTTAAAAACCATTGGCTCAATGTCTAAGAGGTCTAAAAACAGATGATAGATAGATAGATAGATAGATAGATAGATAGATAGATGCTATTGATTGATAACCTACAGAATCCAAAATTTAGGTAATCACTGATAATGTTATTACTAATGATCATTTATGATGTGATCTGAGATTTCCAGAATGTATAAAATATGAAAGAGTGCAAAAAAAGTCAGTAAAAAAGACAAGATGCCAAAAGGCTCTGTGGCTACATATTTTACTTTTTGAACACTCTTCTCCTTTGGTTTATTCCATTTTTAAAAAATACAAAATGAAAACAGTCCCCTGAGGGTGAAAATTTGATTTTCTAATTTTTCCTTCCAAATATAGACATCTTACCACCATTAATGCAAATGATTCTGCAAAGCAGCACATTTACAAACGGCTATTAAACTAAATATAACATTAAGTACAATCCATTAGTTCTGATTTCCTAAATAGGATGAAATTTCAAGTACTGACCTAGTTTAAAAATCAACTTGTCAAAATCTCTAGTCACATTTTCTTATGTCTTGCATCATTAAAAAATCATACCGTCAATATGTTTATAGCTATTTACAGTTTTTAAAACACTTTTACATTTCCTACCTTACTGAATTCGTATAGCAAGCTTATGAGAAATATATTATTAAACCACTTTCCAGATGAAAGAAACTACAGTTCAAGAAGTTGAAGAAACTTCATGTAATACAGCCAAATGGTCAAGCCAAGACACGAATTCTAACTTTTAATGCTCTATTTCACTGCACTGTGAAACTCTTATATTTCTGATAGATATATTTTGCTACCTAGAAAGTTTAAAAGATAATTTCCCTGAAACCTCTAAACCTCTTATATAGCAAACTAATGTCAAGCACCTACAATAGTTTAGGCTCTGTACAGATAATCTGTAAAAATTTTCATTGAGCACATTTATAGAATTTAATACATAACCTAAAATGGGTCAGAGAGAAAATGCAGAGAAAAGCACCTTTAAAAGTATTTAAAGTAAATCAAGAATCTGTAGGAGTTAGGTGATGTTTTTAAAAGTTATTTTTCCTTGGGGTGCTTGGGTGGCTCAGTAGGTTAAGCGTCTGTCTGACTCTTGATTTCAGCTCAGGTATGATCTCGTGGTTGTGAGATCCAGCCCTGCATCAGGCCCTGTGCTGAGCATGGAGCCTGCTTGGGATTCTCTCTCTCCCCTTGTCTCTCTCAAAATAAATATGTAAACATTTAATAAAAGTTGCTTTCCCTCTTTTGCTGTTGTTTCATGAACTCCACTTGTACACACAGACAGGTGATCTACTCTGTGCATCAAGGAAGGAGACTTGAAATACTCATTAATCGATTCTGTTGGAAATGCCCTCTGTCTGGATGCCTGCCCTCCATGCCCTGTCCCTTAGGTGCTAAATACAACTTGTGCCTCCAAACTCTAGCGAGAATTACAAGGAGGGTAAGCCTGACCCCGACACCTCCAACTTGCCCTGATGTTGTTCTACCACAGAACGCTAGCCTTCCCTCTGTGATTATACTTATCACAATGCAGTCATTGACTGACTTGGCTATGACTTTTATTAGAAAATTACCTTTGAAAAGAGTTGTAAAGAACCCTGTAAAAAGGAACCAGGTATTATTCTACTTTGTTCCCCAGTGCCTTATAAGGGTATAGCCTTGCAGTAAGTGTTCACTAAATATCTGTTAAATGCACAGAATCTATGTGATCACATCTGTGTTGTGGTACCCTTATATTCCACATAAATACAGGTGAGGACACTGAGGGCCCAGGAAAGGTGCTCCATTTAGTGGCAGAATACTTGAGAAAGGTCTATGGGGAGAAGCAAAGAGCCTTTACTGGTTCCAAAACTTACAAGCATAGTCCAGTGAAAATTAATTTTTATATTTGAGTTGGTTGGTAGCTACCATTCATTGTTTTTTTGTTTTGTTTTGTTTTTTTATTTTGTTTTTTTTTTTAATCCCTGCTAAAGTGCCTTAAAGTACTACACTTCTCTGGAATCTATGAGGAAAATTTTGAGAGGGAGTCCCATTTTTGGAGAATATCTGTACGTTGAATTCCTTCCCAACTTAAAATTTCAAAATCTCCATTTGGTAAAACTGCATTCAAAAGCACCATCATTAAGAGGCACAATGGCCTTCAACAATAATTTTTAAATATTAGGATTAATACTAATAATGATTACTAACATTTTTAAATCAATGGTTCCTGGCCAGATACCACACCAGGAACTCTGCATGAGTTTTCTTATTAAATTCTCACCACATTTCTATAAGCAAGTTATTGTTGTCACTAGTTACCCAGGAGGACATGTGATTTAGAGATTACACAATTGAAAATCACAAAACCAGAAAAGGCAGAGCAAGGATTCAAACCAAAGTCTGTCTATGTCCAGAATCCAAGCTTTACACCTGCTAAGCTTGGAGATTGTTTAGGTGTTTAAATCAGAGCTCTCAGCAAACCTCAGTTCTTCCTCCTATTAGCTGTAGAACATTGGGCAAATGATTTCATTTCTTTGAGTTTCCTCATCTATAAGACGGGGATAACAAATGACTATATCATAGAGGTAAAAGGAGTAGATGAAAGGATGTTTCAGGGTGTTTAATAAGCATAGCACTAAGTAAATAACAGACCCCTCAATAATTGTGTTAAAACAGGAATATTATGAGCCTGTGACCCAAGAGAGCATCAGTGGGGATAGAATGTTGAAAAGAGATTTTATAAACATTAAAAGGCAGAACACAGAAGACTTGTTGAATGCCTGGATAGATGAAGTGAAGGAGAAGGCAGAGTCCAGAATGGCACACAATACTAGTACTATATTTTTTCAAATGCTCAATGCTCCCCAACATCAAAAGCAAATATTTGACCAATACTGATGAGTAACAGATGCACCAGTGAAAACTTGGCTGAGCCCTAAAAATACTTGTACCCTACAGTTTCATTTTATTTTAACCTAAGGAACAGAATGGTAACAATAATTACTCCCATGTTAGGGCTTTAATATCATCCTAGAATATACGGGAAAGGGGCACAATACAATTTTTCTCTCCAAAGGAATAAAGTAAAAGACAGGTTGACACCACATTTAATTCAGAAACAATTTTCTGAATTTTAGGAAGAAATCTCTTCCCCAGTTTGCATCATAGACTTAAGTACATATATCCATCCAGTACAGTACTGTTGTAGGAAGGTAATTCTACCAAATTTATAGATGCATGAGTTTTAACTTGAGAAGGTTGCAGAGATCCCTTCCCCATGGTAAGGCTAAAAAATTAGATAAACAGAAGGCTGAGGTGAATGTGGGTGGATAAGTGCAGCTATACAGTAAAACAAATATAATTCCTCACAATAATAGCACCATTTTATCTGCATTCCCTCAAAATGACACACTCGTCCTTGAATGACCGTGTTTTCAGCAGGAAGGAAAAAAAAAAAAAAAACCTTAAATGCTTTACTTCTAACTCTCACCCTACCTATTAATATCTAAAAAGCAGTATCTGTGTACAGTCTTCCCTCTCCTACCCCAAAAAGAAAGATCCTAAACATAGGGTTCCTTTCATTCTTTCTGCCCCATAATCTCCTGCTGCCATTGGGAGAGGGGGGCTGCAGAGGGAACAATCAAATGAAGACAAAACAAAAATTAGCATCACAGGGTTAATGACTTCAGGAGAAAATTATAGTTTCAGGGGAAATGCTTCATGTGCATTCTCTTCTGCCCACATCCCAGACAAGGTAGCTAATAAAAAACACAGACTGCTCTTTTAAAAACAAAAAGTGCAAAGGATTAGAGGTGGGAAGGTGGGAGGCCATGTAGGCAACTCAGAGTCTAAAGTTAATGGCTCAAACACACCACTGCAGAGTGCTTTTCTTGAGTGGAAGTGGAGAAAATATTGCCCACCACCCCCACCATGTGCTCCACCCCAAAACAGTCCACGAGCCAGGCAGGCTCTGCTCTTCACACTGTATGGACCTCGGAGCTGGCAGTTCAGGCTTCAACCTTCTACTTCTCTAGCTTCGACCTCAGCTCTTCAGTTCCTTTCACTCAGAACAAGACGGAAGAGGCAGGGCTCTTGTCAAAATACAGATCAGCGGTTCTAAACCTGGGGTCCCTGGTGGGAGTCCAGGGGGTCCACAGGGACTTTGAAATTACATGCAAGCTTTTGTGCCTACACATTAATTGTGCATTTCTCTGGTGAAAACATCCATGATTTCATCAGAAGCTAAATGGATTACTGACACGGGAAAAAGCATTAAAAAACCCACTGCATTAGTCTTTCAACTGAAAAAGTACATAACAAAGGACAAAGCTGCTATTTTCTGAGGTTTAGGCCTTCATATACAGAGTTCATACTGAAAGCTTCTCATGGTCCAAGGACGGGGAAATTCGTACTAGGAAAAGAGATACACAGAACACTGCAATGGGGAAAAGGAAGAACATGCCACATGCTTGTCACTGGCAAGAACATGTTCCCTAGATGATTCCTGCAGAATCTGGGAACTGAATGGGACCCAGAAGGGCCCAGTTCTGGCTCTCCTGAGTCTCAGAGAAGCTAAATATTCATTCAAGGTCACACTTCTAGAACAGCAGCAAGGACAGGATAGCTGCCCTCTCCTGAGCCCTCTGCCTCCATTTCCACACACCACCAGGACAGAAAATAATTAAAAGAATCACCCACTAAAATACTGTCTTTAAAAAGCCAGTGGATGAATGTTGTTAAATATAGAAATACTTTCCACTTAGCACATCACATGTGGTGACAAAAATCAGCCTGTAAAACACTGGAAAAGCATTAAAAAACCACTGCATTAGGCAGTGGATATAACTCTTAAGACCTGTCTACGTGGGTGCTTTAATATCTGACTACTTGGAGTCTAACAAGAAATCGTCAATAAGACGTCCATCTGCAGAGAGACAATAGAGGCAAAGCACACCATCTATTGACTTCCAAATGACTGCTAGCAATTCTCTGAGAATTCAATACTGTCAGCTGGGAAACATTTAAACCAGGTCCTTCCAGGGCTGAGATGTACAAGGGACCATATGGCCCCAGCAGAACACTTCAAACAGGCAGCTGTATAACTATAATTAAATCTGTAGTAGTCATGCTATTATTTATTTAGCATATTTTTTTAATGTACCCTCCGCTGAGGTCTCTGAGAACATGTACCAAATTAGAACAATAGAAAATATGGAAGAAGTAGATAAAGAGAATCAAGGGGAGAATGAAGTTCTGACACGAGAGCAGACCACAGCTAAACAGAAGTTTCCCCGAGGGGTTCTTCACTAGTACCTGGTGGGTTCTGACTGAGCACCAGCAGGTGATGACCACCTTACTGACATGAATATTGAGCCTGAAGGTTCATTCACTCTCTTGATAACTCTGGTTCCAGGGCTAAGTTCTACCTCTTTTTGAATTTTGAATTTTTGAATCCCCATGTGCCATTCATTTAACATTCATCAAACCATAAAATCTTAAAAGAACTCAAAGACTAGTCCAATTTCCCACCCAATGACTATAGTTCTAACATACAGTCATTTGCTTCTTGTTGACACTATAGTGAAAGCATTCGGTTCAAGAATTAACTCAAATGTCACCGCTGGCCAGTCCCCAGCCCCTAGCAGAATTCATACTCCTTTCTCTGGGCTAAGACATCTACCACCCTACATTATTTATAGATTTATCTCGCATTCTGAAATCAGAACCCCTAAAAGGCAGAGACTGTGTTCTATTCATTTTTTGCAGTCCTGAACTCTTGTATTGTGCAAAGGAGGACTTAATTATAGCTTCATAAATAAATTACTGATAGAGCTCAATTTCCTATTGAATTCATCTTTACACTAAAATAAAAGCTGCCTCCATGAAACATACACCTTCTATTGTATTTTATGTCTACAGCAACAGACAGTAAATCTATCTCTTTCACTATAAAGCGACCTTCATGACCTTCATACCCCTCAAACCTTCTCATTTCCAAGAGTTTGGGTTAAGTTACTTCAATTATTCTTAGGTTAGTGCCCAGGCATCTCACCATCCTAGTTACCATAACCACCACACCCCCGCAACTGTTTCTGAGTAATGGGCATCTTTGAAAAATGTAATTCTGATGAAAGTCATAAACCTTCTATCCAAATATAGCAGGACTTTTCCTATATTCTTATTCACTTCATTTTTTGAACTTACATGATTTACCTTTACTCTTTTTTTTTTTTAATTTACCTTTACTCTTGTTAAATTCCTTGTGGTTTCAGCCTGTCAAGGCCATTATCCATCTTGATTCTAGGATTTAAAATGTAAATAGCTAACCTTGTCAGTTTTGTGTCCTCTGAGAATCTGATAAGCATGCATTGTGCCTTAATCCAAATTGCTCAAAAATCTGTTCAATGGGGCAGTACAAGCCAAAAAATGCCAAGGCATTAGAAACCTTTTCCATAGTTACAGTGGTTACTAATCCACATACTTTAAGTACAATTTTGCTCCAGCTAAAAACCCTTTGATGGTCACACAACCCTCAGCTCATCAAAATGCTTACAACGTCATCACGAACTTTATGGACGCTTACTACAATCAAGTGGCCTGTTCAGAAAAGAAATGTAGTAAATAAATATTTTTAAGTTCTTCTATTCAACATGCATAGCAATGATTTAGATCACAGGGTAGCAAATTTTGTCTTTGAAAGATCAAACAGTAAATATTTTGGGCTTGGCAGGCACAATGCATGACTTACAGTGTCTATCACATATTCTTTTATTTTTTTACACAACACTTTAATACTAACCATTCTTATCTTAACCATTTTTGGACCACTGGCAGGCAGTTTATGACCCATGAGCCATAGTTTGCTAGACATTATCTTCTCAATTCTGAAGCAAATAGCCTATTGGTGAAGACAAGCATTTGGCCAACAATTAAAATAGGTAATTATTCAATGACAGTTATGGTAGATGTCATGATGGAAAAGCAAAATGTGCAACTAGAGCTCATAACCACAGTCTCTTAGACTGGAGAGTCACCAAAAACTTCCCCCAAGAGGTGACATTTACAGAGGAGTGCATGAACACCAGTTGCCTGCGCAGGAAAAGCATTTTAGTCAGAGGAAACAGCCCAAGCAAAGGCCCCAAGGCAGAGGGAGACTGGCACCTTAATAGACCGAAAAGAACATTTGTATGGCTGGAGTATAATCAGCAAGGGAAAGAACCTTGCGAAATGACTTTGGAGACAGAAATTAGGCAGGACAGCGCAGGGCTTTAAAGGCCATTTTAAGGATCCTGCGTTCATCAAAAAGGCAGTGGGAGGCCATCAAATGGCTTTAAGCCTTGAGTGTTGCTTTTGGCACTCTCCTTCAGTGCAAAGCCTGTCTTGTATTTTCTATATGCCTTCATGGCACTTAATCAGTTTTATACATTCTCAGATTTAAAAACCATAATGGTTTGTATTACTGCAAAAATTCTTAACATACTGCTATTGGCTGGCTAGCAGCTTGTTACCTTCAGGAAAGAAGAAGGAAAAGAGAAAACACCACCACTACAAAATTTCACTTGTATGCTCCCATGGGAACTATTTAATGTAGAATCATTCTACATTGGGATCTATTCTAATAAAAATTAAAAATACCCCAGTGTTCTATTTTGCTACTTTCTCTTAAACTGCTGCTCCAAAAGTTAAAACTATATTGCTTTACTTATATTACTCACTCCACTTTCCCTTTGATGGCTTTGTTTCATAGTTTAACCTAGTCCACTATTCACAGGGAAGCAGAAGGCAGTGAGCAGGAACCTCATCTCTACCTGGTATATTTCACACATATTGTCTTGTTTTATTCTCATAAGAACCTGAGAAATCAGGTTTTTACCCACTCTTTCAAGGCTCAGAGACATTAAGTGTCTGCATACAACCACTCGGCTCATAAGGAAGGAAGCTACTATTTGAACCAACATCTCTGGGATTATAAAACCCAGACTTTTCTACGACTTCAAGCAAAAAACTTCTCCTATTATCCAGAAAATTCTGGCGGGGGGGTGGGAGTGGGGGGGAATACCTCTAAATCTTCTATGCCATTGATTTAAATCCTTTTTCTCCAAGTCCTTCCATGCTGAGATATTACAAAGTAGGGGTTTGGATCAAGAAGGCACAGCTAAAATGAGACAATATAACCCACAGCACACAATTTAAACCATGGAAGGCAGGGAGTATATAATATAGGAGTACACAGCCCATACTATGACTAGAAAAGGTAGAACCTTCTAAAAAGCCTTTCATTTTCATTGATTCTGTTTTTTATTTTAATAAAACATGCATGTTGTCCTACTTCAATACATATTTGAAAAATGAAAACCTATAGGGAATTGTTAGAAGTATAACTAGAAGCTTTGAGAAGAATTCATTGCACTCTTCTGCATTAGCAGGACTTCATTCCCGGAGTTCCAAGAAGACGCGGGGACACAGGAACAACATTGCCATCATCCCAAGAAAATCCCTTTATGACATGTTTTACAGAAGTTTTCATGATCCCCTGATGACAACAGTTACTCCATGAGAATCCCACATTTAGAAAAAGAGTCTTACAACTAATTTAAGTACTAGTAGCAGTTGTTATTTTTCTAAACAAGATCTTCCTTCTGGGTGTAGTGTCTGGAGATCACTTCTTAGAGATCATAATTCAACAAGGCAATAAATTATGCACCTAGTTTTCCTTCATACAAAACCACAATACACAGGTTACTTATTGAAATTTCTGGAATTCCCCTTGTTTATTTCTCAGTATCACAAATAAGCTAATATTAAAATAGGCTTTAACCATCAGCATGATTTGCGGAACAATGAGTAATGCAATCAGAAGACACCGTGAGGAAAGATCAACATTTGCTCTGACCAAAAGGTTTTTTGGAAACAAGCCATCCCAATACATAGCTGTATTTCAACTTGACTTGTTATTGTTTATTTTCAATAATATAGTTGGGTGTTTACCATAATGCTGCCCTGGCAATCTAAACTATAGAAAACTGTATGAGTAAAACAGGGTTACAATAATGTACAGAACTGTAAAGTCAATAATAAATCCCACCCAGTGACAAATTCTTTCCAAATTTGATACACCTTACCAATAATTTCTCACTAATTTCATACAAAGTGAAGTAGCTCATATCTAAAAGCACACTGTTGAATAGTCCATCATTTGAAATGTGCTATCCTTGGGAAAACTTAGCAATCCCATGTCATCTTGCAATAGAACATCTTTCTGTGCTGACAGTTGGTTTTTCCAATATGTCCTTGTGCCACACTATACTTTGTTTTAAATAAAGGGCAAAAAAAAAAAAAATATGGTGTTTTCTTTAAACTATGTCAATCAGCCAGTTAACTATGTTCCATTGAGCTTTCATCATGAGAAAAATGTGTAAATGGATTTGTAACAAATGAAAGAGCAAACTATATTTGAAATGTTAGCATTTGCATTATTGTCCTAGCCAAAAAAAGGAAATTTTAAATGTAGGAGATGAGCAAGAATGTGCATTTCAAGCAACTGGTTAACCTAATGAAACACTCCATCAGTGGTCAGAGGAAATACTAATTTTTGAAGTCACCAGAATGAAAAGATAAGACAATAACAATACTTAAATCGCCTTTCTCGGAGAAACTCTCATACACATTTTCTCACCCTCGAAAAAGAAAAAGTTCTCAAAAAAGGGTAAATAGAGGCTGATTCACCCTTGATTAATCATCAACATTCCCAACAGCAACGAATTCACAAGACTGCTGCCTCTACCTTTCCCCAGACCCTCTGCCTCCCCACATTCCACCCCATAAGGGAGATGAAGACATACATACACACAAAAAACAGTAACAAACAAGTGAATCTTTGTGAAATGACAAATAGTAACTGCCAGGCAGTGTCAGAAATTCAAGACAGGAGTAATTAACATGAACCAGAAAGTTCAAGGATGCATGTAAGGGAAAAAGTAGCACTTGACTTCGGCCTTGGAGTAAAGGTAGGACTTGGAAAGGTAGAGAAGAGACATTTGGGTCCAATGGAAATGAGCATGCAATAACAATGTTCATGGAAGTACAATCAGACACATTTCATTAGAGTGCAGGCAGAGCAGTGGAGTGCAAAAGTTAACAGTATGAAACCCCAAAGAGCCAAATTAGCAATATAAATTTAAAAGGTGGGGAATGAAATCTAAAATGAAATTGACCTCCAACCCACCCAATCTTACCGCAAAACAACCAAAAACCAGTAGCACATTTAAAGAATGAAAATGACAATGATAATTAAGATTTGTATAATATTTGAAAGTGTTTTAAGCATGTTCCTTTTCACACATCAGCCCTGTGCAAGAGGCAGTTCAGACTGGATTACAACAACTGTATTATACAACAGGAAACAGGTTCATAGCAATTTAAGGTTCAGCATGCTTATTTAAGTCTTCAAAGCTACTCCTGAGATCAGCTTCATTTTTAAAAAATTCAATAATTCCTTTTCCTCTTACCAGAAAAAAAAAGATGAAGGTTATAATGATGTATACCTATCACACTTAATGGTCAAGAGGTGAATAGATCTATAGTGAGAAGGAGTACTGAACAACCTGAAGGTCAAGGAACCATGGGGTGTTACAGCAAAGCACAAGTAAGGATCTGTAAATTAAGTGAGTGTCCACCACGGTCCATGGACAAATCAACAAGCTAACTAATCTACTTTTGCTAATTTTACAGGTTAACTCTAACCATAAAAAAAATAAATTTCAGTCTTGCTGTATTTCATTAGGAGGGTTGGGGACCACGATTTCAAGGAATTAGAAATCACATTATTTTCTATTTACTGGATAAACCAAGTCATTCACGTGTATTGTTAAACTGCAGATAGTTACATCCCAATTTATATCCCCTATTTACCTCTTTCTCCAAAGACTATTTTATTTGGCTAAAACTCTTATCTTCTGTTATTTATGTTCTCTAAAATGGAAAGATGCTTCTAAAGTCCCTCGTTTCTCTTTGATTGATGGATCTGGCCCACACAGTTATCTTGTCTTTACTGAACTGCTGCATTTTACTGTCGGCACCACGCAGTTTATTTGGTCTCTCGGCGAGTTATACACTCACAATCTAAGATTATATATTATACTTTTTTATGCTTTTCTCATTGACCTCCACCAACACCACTTAGGGTATGGCCACACAACAAACCGTTGGTTCACTGAATCTTAATCACTGTGGCAGTAGAAACATCTGGTCACCGTAAGAATTTTTTAAATCATTGGTTTATTTAGTAGTAATTCTGGTGATTAGCCTATTCAGAGTGATGTGTGCCTCAAAGACAGACTGCAGGGCAATAACTCTCAATTTGACACCTGTCCCTTGGGACCTAAAAAAAGGCCCCAATCCAAATAGGCAGAATCCCAGTGGTCATTAAGAGGATAGGCTCCAGAGCCAGAGTACTGCTCTATGACTTAAATGCTATTTAACTTTGGGGAAATTACTTAATCTCTTTGTGCCTCAAGTTTGCCAGCATGTATAATGGAGTTGGTCGTACCAACCCCAAAGCATTAGTGTAAGTGTCCAACTATATTAGTTGTTGTTAATTATTGTTAATTTTTCTTTATAGAGGAATAGACACCATGCTATCAGGTAAAGCCCCCGAATCAACAACAGTGCAGCTAATTTTGAAGTTCAAAGCTATTACAATGGATCCTTATACAATGACTCAGTAACTTTCTAGTCCTTTGTATGTCTATGCATAGAACACTGATTAGGCAATAATGTCACTTTGGTATGACTGACTACAGTTTTTCAGATTGTAGGGGAAAAAAATCACTGATGCTCTTTTAACCTGGCAGCAGAGATGGGGGAAGAAAAGAACGGTTTTCATTTCAGTTCAGTTCTAGGGAGTGAAACCAGATCATTGGTGGTAACACATGAAGAAATCAGGAAGCTCTGCTGGTGATTGATAAGGTCATGAGATTCTGCTGAGGCAAATAAATCAACTAGCCACTGGATCAATCAGACAAGTGAGGTGGAAACAGTGGGAAGCCCTTCTCTTTCTGAAGAAGAGCAAGAAAAACTTCTTCCCATGGCATGGCCTCTTCGTAAATCTACTCTGCAGTGATGCCCTGTTGGGAGGGAAATAAAGAAACAGCAAAATCTGCAAATACTCCCCTACATGTAAAGAATGGCTTGCTGCTCTTGTCTCAGTTATCCCAGATGACAACACTCCTTCAAAGATCCTAATAAAGCACTTCCACATAAGGTATGAACTTTTCCTTTACCTCACTTCAGAGTCTGGATGGAAGTTCACTTAAAAATCTCTCGGCGGTGGCGAGCTGGGGAGAGGAAGGAGATGCAGAGCCAAGCAGCAAATGTGTTGAACAGTACTTCAGAGAGAACACTTGTCCAACTCTCCTTGCAATTTTCCTTTTTGTTCCAAATGCTGACCACCAAGAAGGGCTCTTGAGAGGAAGCCATCCTTGGTTGCCAAGGAAATTCCCACAAAGCCTAAAGGATTTCTTTGAGAGCTGGCGACAGCAACACCTTTAGCAGAAGCAAGAAGAAACATACAGGTGGCCATGTCTACAGCCACTGTTCTTTTCACCTCTTTACCTCAGAATACACGAGGATTAGCCAGCCCAGAGATGCAATCAGACCAGGACAAGAAACCCAGTTTTAGCCTCGATATTTTAAGTTTCTGACAAAAAGCCCCCAAAGTGAGCTGGGAGGCAGATGCCAGTGACTGAGATTCTTTTCACTTCAGCGACTTGAGTCGCTAAGCTTTTACTGGAGTGAATCATAAAGGAGAAACTCAAATCTGACTGGCATACAGTGTCCCAGCAGTGGAGGAGGGTTTATTAAAGTGTTTAAAAAATCTAGGACACAAATTGGTATAATCTTTTGGGAAGGTAATTGGCAATACACAGTGAGCCAGCAATTCCACTTATAAAAATTTCTCCTCCAGAAATACTCACAAAAGAATGCAAAAAAAGAAAAAAAAAAACAATAAGGATTTTTCTTAAAAGCTTGATTGTAATTGCAAAGAAATGAAAATAACTAAATATTTATAGTAGAGCATCATTTAAACACAATATGACTCTTGTGTACTACGGCCTTTAAAAAGAATAATGTAGATGTCTATGGCATTGTTGAGTTTTAAAAAATCCAACTGCAAAACAATATGTTCCTATTCGTATTTTATATAAATAAGTACATAATTTTTATGCATAGAAAAAGCCTAGAGGACCCTCCATCAAATTGCTAAACAGTGGTTATTTTGAGGGTGAGAATTTGTGAATTTTCACTATTTTATTCATACTTGCTTTGTTTGAATTTTTACAGCAATTTTGTATACTTCTGAATTAGAAAAAAATGAAGTTTAAAAAAAAGCATAGAGATAATATGTTACTTCAGCAGGCAAAGAATGGCTCCATGTATATATTTACAACTATTATAAAGGGTTTTAACCAGGCCATTAGCATGTTCATCTTAAGGTATTGCTGTTTTCTGGTTTTGTAACAATTTGCCACTTCCAAGGGGAAAAAAGTTGTTTATCTTTTTAATGAAGTCATGGTCAGAAGTGGGTAATGTGTGACATGAGATTAGACATCCATCACAGATAATTGTTGATGGCATTCTATGACTCTGATAAATTCGAAGAATATTCATGGGATTGGAAAACAGGTAGAAATGCTACCTATTGAAAAGAGGAAACGAAGCATATAGTTATGAGGGGACCTCAAATATAAAACATGCTGGTTAATTATTTAAGACATAAAACCTGCCATCCCTTTTATTAAATGTCCAATACAGGAATGGCCTGTAGCTCTGCTGGAGTTCAGTTCTTTCATAGGTACAGGTAAGAGTATGACTCAGACCCCTCACTCGGCTGCTCTGTCCTGCTCCTACATACCAATGCTCCTTTATGAACAAGAAAGACCGAGATGCTTGTCTCTCTTCCTCGGAGAGGGCTCCCGTGAGGGTTACAGGAGTCACGTGTTCATGGGTTTTACCCAGGTGACACACCACACACCTGACATCAGTTGACAGGAACATCAGTAGAAGAACTGGAGATACAGATGCCATCACTCAAAAGCTCAGTCTCGCTACTCTTGGTGGCCTATGTCCAGTTCTAGTGCATTAAAGTAGTTTAATGTTACATTAATATTGAGTAATAATTTAATCTAATTAATAGTACCTGTATTTTAACTAGGAAAGTTTTTTTTTTTCTTAAAATACTTTGTGAAACAGAAGAACTTCCTTTCCTCAAAGGAGTAAGATCTTGATGTCTATGGTAAATATATTAAGAAATTGGCTGTTGGGTCTTTATTTTTTTTTTTTGTTTTTGTTTTTTTTTTGGTTTTTTTTGTTTTTTTTTTTTGCTTCATAAATATTTTATTTTATTTTTTTTTTATTTTTTATTTTTTAATATATGAAATTTACTGTCAAATTGGTTTCCATACAACACCCAGTGCTCATCCCAAAAGGTGCCCTCCTCAATACCCATCACCCACCCTGCCCTTCCTCCCACCCTGCCCTCCCTCCCACCCCCCATCAACCCTCAGTTTGTTCTCAGTTTTTAACAGTCTCTTATCCTTTGGCTCTCTCCCACTCTAACCTCTTTTTTTTTTTTTTTTTTTTTTTTCCCTCCCCCATGGGTTTCTGTTATGTTTCTCAGGATCCACATAAGAGTGAAACCATATGGTATCTGTCTTTCTCTGTATGGCTTATTTCACTTAGCATCACACTCTCCAGTTCCATCCATGTTGCTACAAAAGGCCATATTTCATTTTTTCTCATTGCCACGTAGTATTCCATTGTGTATATAAACCACAATTTCTTTATCCATTCATCAGTTGATGGACATTTAGGCTCTTTCCATAATTTGGCTATTGTTGAGAGTGCCGCTATAAACATTGGGGTACAGGTGCCCCTATGCATCAGTACTCCTGTATCCCTTGGATAAATTCCTAGCAGTGCTATTGCTGGGTCATAGGGTAGGTCTATTTTTAATTTTCTGAGGAACCTCCACACTGCGGCTGTTGGGTCTTTAGAGCTATCAGTTTAATGCACTGTGGTGCTCATCCAGTGCTTAATTACAGGAACAATACCAGATGATCCAGAACACTGGCAAATTCCTCTATCCCATTGCACAGCATCCTCAGTGATCTTTTCAAAATGTCAATCATACAACTCTCCAGGTAAAACTCCTCAAACAGTGTCTCGCTGCTCTTAGAGTGAAATTAAAAGCTACCCCTGTGTAACTTCCCTGGCCCATCTACTACTGCACACGTGCTACCTTTGCTCCAGCCACTCTGAGCTTGTTTTTATTTCTTCCAGTTTCTTGGATACACCACACTCATTCCGGCCTCAAGGTTTTACTATTGCTTTTTGCTGAGTCTAGAAGCCTCTTACCTCAAATCTTCTCTTCCCTGGCTACACCTCCTACCTAAAACAGCTTTCCTGTACCTCTCCACATTACTCTGCTATGTTTTCAAAGTAGTATTTGTGATGGTGTGAAATTTCTCTATTCATCTGTTTACTCATTTTTATTGTTAATATTGTCTATCTGTTCCCCAAAGCATGGGAGCTTTATGAGTTAAAAAATTTATCTGTTTCATTCACCTCTGAAACCCTACCTCCAAGAACACTTTCTAGCACAGAATATACTTTTTGAATGAATGAATGAGTTCAAACGACAGCAGCATACAGTTATGAGGTGATTTAAAAGTTCAAATGTATCGCAGCCTGACAGTTAACTTAAAACCATAGTTCTAAGTTTCACAAAAGACTCTTTTCTTTACCTGAAAATACAAGATAGAGCTTAGTTTACTTCAGACAGGTTAATCTGCTTCCTTTCCAAGCTGACACAGAACCCGTTTCTAAATGAATGTTAGTCTTCTGATTCAAATAAACAGCTTTCATGAAAGTATAGCATTATGAAAATGGGAAAATTCAACTGCCCCAGTTTTAAGTGGGACACAGATTCATGAAAGCAGTATATCAGTGCTTCTCAAACACTACTAATAACCATTGACCATTAATTCTTTAGGAATATGGCTCTGCATCAGGTGGGAGAAGGAAGCTATAGAAAGTCAAATTTCTTACAGAAAAGGAAAAAAATGGTGACAAATAATCAGTTTTGTTTATTATCTAAATGGCAAACTAATGCCCTTTGAAAGAGACTCCAAAGGCAATCATTGCAGTGGCTACACCAGACCCCAGCAGGGACACCTGGCTGAAGGCTGAAGGCAAGCCATAGCCACTGAACCACAGGGAAGCTCACTGCAGCTACTCAAACCGTAGTGACGGATGACATCCAAGGACGAAACCACTGCCTCACAACACGCCTTTGTTCTCAGGTTTTCACAGATGTGATCCCATTTGGAGCTCGCCCAACACCGCAGTGTTTCAGGGGTTCCTAAAAATGTGCTACAGACAAGTATTATAACCTCAGAAAATATGAGCCTTTCTTAGCCACTGCACCTTCTCCAAGGAGAGAACAGGACCACCCAGTGCTCAGTGTGAATTAGAGGGCTTCCTGGCTGAGCTGTGAAAAAGAAAAGGAGGTGCTACAGTACTTTTCTGTTGCTGTGCATACGAAATAGCTATTAACGCTACGGGAAGCTTTATGTAAGCCTTAGGAAGGAAATCTTCAAAACTATGAAAAAAAATCATCTCAGCTGAATTTAGTTGACTCATTTCTATATCACATATGTGTAAGAAAAGGATGAGGGGTTGTTCAATCACAAAATGTTTCTTTCTGGGTTCCACCTTAAGACAGTCATGGCTTAGCAATTTCAAACTTACACATGATTTTAATGGTTTCATCCTCTTACTCTCTGACAAAATATTTACAGCCAGGTCTATTTCTGCAAACAAACAAACAAACAAACAAACAAGAAAGGAAAAAAAAAAAACAACCCAGGACTTTAAAAATAGAAATCAAGACCAGCAAGTATATTAGAAGATAAAAGGCAATAAGTGATGCCAAAAATGATTATAATACACTTTGGAAATTAACCTTAGGCCAAATTCTACCAGAAGACCTATGGATAGGTTCTCAAGCTAGCTAAATAATGAGCCCCACCGAAGAGAAAACCAGATAAGAAGTTACAACGTTATGTAGAGCAGTGTCTCCCTGAGAACCTGCAAGGTATTTTCCACATCTCCTACGTCCACTGTAGTCTACGGACTGCAATTTCACTGAAGGTGGATCGTGTAATTGTGAGACGTTATTGCATTACTGGTGAACCTGAAAACAAGTCAAGCCCTTTTAAAGTCACTGTACCACTTAGCAAAGTCCTTCCACCACAGTTAGAGCTAAGAAGTAAAATGATGAGAAAGATTTTTATCCTCACAGCTGATTCCATACTCAAATGCAAATCAGAACTAAGCCACTGTATTTGGCAAGTACCCATTGCACTTGTAAGGTTTTTTTTTCTTTTTAAACAGAAAAGGAATAAAAGGAGATAGAAAAACAAATCAATCTAAGGTAAATGGTGAAGGTAACTGGATAATAAAGAAAAAAAATCCTCCATAGCAACAAAATAGAAGAGATTATTTATATAGATTTACAAGTAGATGAGCTCCAGATGTGTTTTCTTATCTACTTCTCCCCAGGTGCTTTTCTGCTTAATAAATATAACATCCAAGTTGAGGCTCTGAATCACCTAAATGTTGGCTATGCTCTTCTGCTGTTAACTATTTTGAGCTATTTCTCAATAAGGCAGCCGCTACTGAAATCCTAAGTACATAGGCTTGGCAGAGCCAGAAAGAAAAAGTGCAGTCCACAGATTTGTTTCTTCTGTTTTCCCAAAACAGAATCTCATAAAAAATATGCCCTCAAATTTTGTCACCATGTTGCTGTCAAAGAAATTCTGCTCCTCTTCATAACTCTGAACATTAAACCCATAGTTCTTGTGCTACTGGGAAGTTATATAGCTCCAGGAAGTCAAGAGGCACCATTGCAACTGTTCAAATTATAGCCAAGCAGAATAATCAGTCAATCAGAAACTTCAGTTCCAGTCGGATGGAAGTTTTTTGGGCCAACTTGGAAAAGCATACAGAACAAGTTTGACTTTACTGCCAAGATCATTTCCAGGACATTGGCTAATTAATTATAAAAGCTTTTTCAAAACAAATTTGAGCCTGGCAACTTTTTCCTACCCAAACAGAGGGGAAAAAAGGTTAAAAAATAAAAGCCGGAGTTTATTTTGTTTTTTTGGCCGTAGTTTCATCTTCTTTACAAACCCATTTTCTTCTTCTCATCCTAAAATGATCCAGAAGCTTTGTATTTGAAGTTACTAAAATAGTAAGAACAGAAACTGAAAATATTAATTTGAATTCCTACTCTGCCTTGGGTTGTAGAAGAGATCATGGGTCAGTTACAAAACTTCTCTTCAAACTCTTTGGTGGGAAGCAAAGAACGGAGTTCCTTCCTCTTTGTGGGAAGCTCACTGGATTAGCTGCAGTTACTGTAATAGATACAACGTAGATGGACATTTGCTCTTAAAATGACATACTCATCAACCATCACTTTCTGGCTTTGAAAACAAAAGGAACAAAACTCCTGAATGAAATCTTCCTGGTTTCATTTTAGTACGTATGTACCTCGATGAATATGAGATGTTCACAGTAAGCATCAAAGATTCTGGTTTCAAGGACCACAATCCCACAGGTTTTACAGCAAAATCAACACCCCCAAATCATTATGTTCCAACATATTTCATCTAACACTGGCATCAAAAGCTTATGTAATATGCATCTTAAGCCATCAAATTTCCTCTGCATATGCCCAGATCTGAAGACACTCAAGAAGGTAAGAAATTTCTCTTAGCCAGCATTTACCAGCTGCTTATTGGCAAATTCCTGGCAAGACAAGAACTGTCTGTAATAAAAGAAGCTTTTTCCAAAAAAGTCTGCCAAGCAGATATTCCTAACTCTGCCTTATCCAGTATTAAGACCCCTGGCAAACCACATAAACAGAACGTTACTGGTAAATATTGAATGGAGCCAAAATGTGCCGAGTAGTGTTGATGGCAACTCTAAGTCCTAGTGGACTGAGCTTTTCTGCTACAGGTTCATACTTCCCAAGGTGTCCAACATTTAAATGAACTTCTGCTCACTTCAAGGGGTAGGCAAATGCAAGGGAGGAGAGTGATCTACATTAGCTTATGAAAGGGGAGCAGCTCTAGGAGTCAAGAATCAATCTCAATGTAATAGGGAGGTAATTAAGCCTGAGAGAAGCAGACAGTTCCTCTTCTGAGGAACACAAATTAAAATCAGAAGGACAACACTAGACTTCAGAGAATCTTGAAAGTCCACAAATTAAAATCAGAAGGACAACACTAGACTTCAGAGAATCTTGAAAGTCAGGAAGGAAATTCTGAACTTAACCTGATGGGAAGCCATTATAAGCTTTTGATCCAGGAGAGAAATATGAGGGCAATAATATGAAAAGTGGATTATTGACATGGGAGAAAACAGACAAGGGATTAGTTCCAAAGCTTTTCTAGCAATCCAGTCTGAGATAATGAAGGCCCTAATAGGGTGCTGCTGGGGAAGGGAAGGAAGAAAGAATCCAAAAGCCACTTCACAAGAAAGAGCACAAATTTACCTTTCCCGTACCTTTTAGAATTTTCTAAAGCTTATAAACCTTTGTCACAACTGTTAAGTGCTGCCAGTGAAGAGGCACGTCGTCATAAATAAGTCTCCCTCACCTTAGAATGTATAATTCAGATTTATTTGTTCAGGTGGAAATTTCACCCAGTTAGTCCAAATAACTGGTTTTGTTTTTTAATGTAAAGTGCAAAATTATACCTACTGGCCATTCTCTGTGTCCAGATACCGACCCAACTGGGAACAATGGCCCAGATTCTACCATATTCTTTTTTCAAAGAAAGCAAATCAAGATTCAAAACCGAATTGCTCTCCATGTCAAATAGGCTACTTACTATGTTTTCACAGACAACATAAACAGCTAACAAGGCTATCATTACCTTTGCCTGAAGAATCTCCCTAAAGTTAATCGTGGCCAGCATTTCTTAGACCTTTAGTTTATCAGTGCACTTTTTCCTAAATAATACCTGTTAATCCTCACAATAACCCTGCTGCAGGGATTATTATTACCATTTTAAAGCCCATAGCTTTAAAGACAACTATAGCTTCAAGACTATTTTAAAGACAACTGTAGCTTCAAAACTTAAATTGCCCAAGAGAACACATCTGTAAGGGCTGGAGTCAAGACTAATTCTTATCTTCGAGCTTCAAATCCCTCCACATACTGCTTCCCCTTCCCTCAGAGGAAGTGCAAAAAAAACCCATCCACACATCTCAGTTCATTTTAAGTTGGGAACCATCATTTCTAATCTCATTCCAGCATCTTCTAGATACATATTTAATCTTACATTTCTGGAGTAAGATGTCTTTGCTTACCTGGTCCTTCTCTGGTTTATCGGAAATGTCATTCAGACTGGAGGAAGTCAGATTCCTATGGGTCATGGCTGGGCTACCTGAAAAAAACAAAAGTGAACCCTAATTAAAGTCTTCTTTTCAAAACCACAGAGACTTTGGTTATATACTTCATAAACACTTGTAGATGATGATGGGAATGGCAATGATGCTTCAGCGCCCCTGGGGTCCCCCTGAAGAGTTTTCCAGAGTCCAGGTTGGAGCACAAAGACAGTTAAAAGGAAAGTATGTAAAAACCCAAATACCATTTTTACGTCTTACTGCCTCGCTCTAGTTCAAGATGAGTTAAACTTTGAAAGAAACATCTAAAATGATAAGCATAAAAAAAATTTACTCCTGGTTTGATTTGCCTTTTGTCACTGTCCTTTACACACATCCTAATCCACATGGTATCCTTTCCATGTTCCCACAGAGGACATGGCCTCTGTCCTCAGGTCAGCAGAGCTGGCCCCAGATTACAGGACTGGACCTCCTTTCCCCAGGCATCTGCAGTCCTTCCTAGTGTACCGCTCACTCTGATAAATCGAAAAACCCACCTGTGGTCCCTTCTCCAGCTAACGCTTTCACCAAGAAGATTTCTCCTGAGTGGGTATCTGATCCAGAATTCCCATTCTTCACCTCAAAGTGGTGTTGTCACAGTCCCCTTACTTCCTGCACTCCCATAAGCATATCCTTTCTTTCCCCTTAACATGCCAACCTTCTTATTCACGTTAAGGAATGGATTTCATCAGGAATACTTCGTGGGAACCAAGCTCCCTGGCAATACAGTGGCTGTAGGTCATAGCCAATGGCTTTAGACACCATGATACAAGAAGAGAGGAGGGACATCTAGAAGAGTGATAGCCCATCTTTAAGTAGACTATGTTAACCAAAAGATTAACATTCTGTTCATTCTGCAGTTGGACTTGAAATTTCTAGGCTTACTAAGCAAAAGAGTAACTTTTCAAAGCCTCGGTGTTTGACCCAACCCCTGCAGGGTGCTGAGTAATGCATTCATCATTAATCCTCAATGATCTGACTCAGGCTGGTCTTCACATCAAAAGGACAAGGGTTGAAAAACAAGCCCCAAAGTTTGAATTCAGCTTCACATTCACTACCAAATTATTTTTTAGATTACAGACTTTAATTCCTTCAGATAGAAACTTCAACACATAATTTTATAACAGACTAAAATCTACTTCTAATAATTTGATGTCTATATAAAAGCAGCTCTAAATATCATAATGGTCTTTAACTACTAAATCAGAAAAATCAGAATTTTCTTGAGCTGGCAAGACAGGGTGTTTTCCACTCTGCTGCATTTCA
Organism: Panthera tigris; assembly: GCF_018350195.1. Lineage (NCBI taxonomy): Eukaryota > Metazoa > Chordata > Mammalia > Carnivora > Felidae > Panthera > Panthera tigris. The sequence continues at coordinate 146,876,027 of NC_056663.1, forward strand.
TTGAGTAAGCATGGCCTAGATCTCTTAAACCCTTTACCTGGTAGGACATTTTATTCTAGGAAAATTTGAGCCCAGGGCATTTTTCGAAGGAAAGTAACATCTGAAAAACTGCTTTATGAGCAAAATTAAAAGAACCTTATTGGAGGCTGCATTTTCTTCTTTGAACTGCACACCAGGTTTCCAATGTGCACTCAAAATAAAAGACACCAGGTACAAATGTGAATGCTCCCAAATAATGATAGGCTTAAAAGTAATAGGGAATGTAGCTATAATTTTGCACTTTACATTAAAAGCAAAAGCAGTTTTTTGGACTAACCGGTTGGAAATTCTACCTGAATGAGTGAAGAAATCTGAACAATATATTCCTAAAGCAAGGAAGCCTTAGCAATTCTAATCATAAATTAAAAGTAGTTTATGCAAATGAAGAGATGAGGCTGATTTCTTTCTTTCTTTTTTTTTTTAATGTTTATTTATTCTGAGAGAAAGCTGCTGGCACTAGAGAGAAGGGGAGCAGAGAGAGGAGACAGAGAATCCCAAGCAGGCTCCCAGCGATCAGCTCAGAGCCTGACATGGGGCTCAGTCCCATGAACCATGAGATCACTACCTCAGCCAAAATCAAGAGTCGGACACTTAACTGACTGAGCCACCCAGGCACCCCAAGATTGATTTCAAATTATCAAATCAACTAAGTGGCAGTACTGAAATAATTTTTTTTAATGTTTTATTTATTCTTGAAAGAGACACACACACACACACACACACACACACACACACACACAGAATGCAAGCAGGGCAGGGGCAGAAAAAGAGGGAGACCCAGAATCTGAAGCAGGCACCAGGCTCTCACCTGTCAACACAGAGCCCGACACAGGGCTCAAACCCACGAACCGTGAGTTCATAACCAGAGCCAAAGATGGACACCCAACCAAGCCAACCAGGGGCCCACGGTACTAAAATAATTTGAAAGAAGTTTCATTAAGTGATTTAAACTTTCTGGGAAATATTCTAAGTTCATTGATTTGCTTTGGAAACTATAAATGCTGCAAAGGTACATTTTAACCCAAGCACTGTCCTAACTGTTGCAAAATCTAAATAGGTAGAAACCAAATGAATAAAGTTTTTATTACAATGATAATCTTGACTGATGTCACAACTTTTCCAAGAAACCTCATATACCGTCTCATCATTTCTCTCATGATAGTACGGCTATATTTGTATTAGATGAAGCGGGGGATGGGGATCCAAGGAAGATGCAGGAACCAGATGGGGAAAAACAGGTCAATGCTAAGAAACAATCAAATCTACTGTTCTTCCTACCTTTATCTGATTCTCATTAATAAAGGTAACAGCTTCTCTGATGTGTAACTTTGTAATACAATCAAAGAATACGGAAGTCAACATTTCTAGGTAAACCCTAAGCAAGATGATAAACATACTTCACTGTTTCCCCACCCCCTCCCTATCAAACTCCCCACCCCTATGCCCAAACACCTTGAAACCAAAACAAATGCTTCCCAAGGCAGTGGTCCCCAAAGTGCGGTGCCCAGACCAACAACATTAGCATTACCTGAGCACTTGTTAGAAATGCAACTTCTTGGGACTTACCCTAGACTAACTACAGTAGTCCCCCTTACTCTGCTGTGTCAGTTACCTGTGGTCAATTGTAGTCCCAAAGCAGGTGATCCTCCTGATGAACCATCAGAAGGTCAATAGCAGCCTAACACTATATCACAGTGCCTACGTCATTCACCCCACTTCTTCTCATCACATAGGCATTTTATCATCTCACATAAAAAGAGTGAGTACAGTACAATATTTTGACAAAGACCACATTCACAGACTTTTATTATAGTAATTGTTATAATAGTTTATTTTATTATTGGTTATTGTTGTTAATCTCTTACTGTGCTTAATTTATAAATTAAACTTTATCATAAGTCTGTGTATAGGAAAAAACATAATATACACAGGGTTCAAGGCATCCACTGGGAATCGTGGAACGTATGTCCTGCAAATAAGAGGGACTACTATATAATCACAACTCCAGGTTTGGAGCCCAGTGATGCAGTTCTAACAAACCTTTAAAGTAATTTTGAGACATGTTAGAGTTTGAGAACCACTGCTCTAAATAAACCAGTTACCTTAACAGGATGGTGTGTCTCAGGATCTGAATTAAAAGAATTAAAAGAAGCACATATAAATTGAGGTAGGCACAGGGGTAGTCCTGATAATCTCGCCCTCCTCCAAGCCACTGCTCTAAACTACTATATCTCAAGCAAATCATTCAGTTAGCAACCTTGCCTCAGAAACACAGAGTGTCTTACTTGGCTTTTCCTCTAAGTCCTCACCTACACAATCAAATAAATAAATTTGTTTGGGAACCTCATTGTTTAATCAGCCTTTTCCAGAAACATATCACCCAAATCCAAGACAAGGACAAGAGCCAAAAGAGATTACAAACCCGATTATGTCTGGAATCAGAAATCTGTGCATGTTATTTTAGCAAACCCGGGAAGCTGTTACGCAACTGATCCCTAACAACGTCCTATTGTAGGTATTTTGCACCTGACATTCACTAAGACACATTATCAGGATAAATCAATGCTTTCTACTTATAGTTTGGGCCCATAATGTAAATTCATTATATTGCAATCCTAAGTGAGTGGAGGTAGTAGAAGAAAATGTTAACTTATACCAAAAAGGTGAAATGCACGAGGACCCTGAAGTATGCCACTTCCTGCACAGATGGGGGATTCACTCACTCAAAGGTAACCACACTCAGCCCTTTCCATCAAACTCCAGGGCATACAGGGGTGTCTGCGTGGCTCAGTCGTTAACCATCCGACTTCGGCTCAGGTCATGATCTCACAGTTCGTGGGTTTGAGCCCTGCATTGGGCTTTGTGCTGACAGCTCAGAATCTGGAGCCTGCTTTGGATTCTGTGTCTCCCTCTCTCTCTGCCCCTCCCCTATCCCCCCCCCCCCCACACACACACCACTGTCTCTGTCTCTCTCTCAAAAATAAACATGAAAAAAATTTTTTTAAAGAAAAAAACAAACAAAAAAAAAATTCCAGGGCAAACAAATGTTATATAAGTGCTCTTGGTCGAAAGAAACTTTGTTTTTTTTTTTTTTTTTTTTTTTTTTTTACGTTTGATTTCTACAAAAGAAGAAGAATCAGCCTCAGGTGCATAATCATAATTAATTTCCATATCACTGTTTTCTGGCCCTAAGAAAAAGAAAACTTTGGAGAATCACATTTTTAGGCAGTTTCACACAATTTAAAACAATTTCATTTTGAAAGTATACACTTGGCAGGTACATACTGTCTTCTATAAAAATTAACTGCACTCTGTACTAAGTTTGAAAATCATTGTTCTTCTTTAGCACACATGTAGCAATTCATAAAGTCCTTTGCAATGATATCTATTAGATACAATGAAAAGGGTGAGGAGAATGTACTGCATAGAAGGAAGATATTTAAATGTATACGTATTAGATAAAAATGTAAATATGTATGTAATGCAATTAACACATCACCCCCCTCACCTCATACCTTTACAATGAAGCAACAGAGAGCCTCAGAACAAGCTAAAACAAAGATCACCTGGGGTATGAAATAAACTGGATTTTTTATCCTTAACAATTAAAGACTAATTTTAGCATGAAAAACAACTAAGGTAACTTACATAAAACAGACATCAGGGAATCTGGGTGTCCATGTCAGAAAATTCAGAGGTATGGGTCTGATTTGCACTATTTGAGACCATAAAACTAATAATAAATGTAGTTTTGGAAGAATGCATGCTAATGTGTTCTGTATTCCACTGACTCACTGATATTCCCCCCCCCCCACCCATTGTTGACATTAACAACTCTACTAGAAACTGTCTACATCTAAGATTAAGGGGCAACTAATCCTTTTAAGGACTCAGTACTTTAACTTACATTATCTTACTTAATGCTCATATAAGCACCTTGAAGTTAGTATTCTTCTAACTTTACACATAAACAAAATGAACTTCAAGGAGGTTAAGTTCATGGTCACACAGCAAGTAGTAAAACTATAATTTAAATCTGGATCTCTTAATACCAAGCCCTCTGCCTCCGAGAAAAAAAAAAAATTGGTCTCTCTATGTTATTTACATAAATAAACACGCAAACTTCACCATTTCTAATAAAGAGAAAATTTAACATATAACCAAAAAGAATCTATTCTATTTCCATGCCAATTATATACAATATAATGTTCTTAAGAATATTTAAGGCAGAAACATTCTTGGTTTCCAATTTGGTTATTCCCAAAGATGGAGTACACATTTCTTTACTTTTTCGTTTTCATAAAGAAAAAAAGGGAGAGAAGGGAATTGAACTCAGCTATAATGTTTGCCACTGTGATTAAATAGTAGCCCAAAACCACACCTCTGTGACAAAGGAGAAAGGATGCTAAAAGCAATAGCAATGTAATTATAAAAACAACAATGTCACATGCTTCTGAATGTCCCACCTCACAATCACAGCCAAGTATTTGTAAAATTCCGCAATGTACATACAGTCAACTCTCCATTATTTCCATATTGGTTTTCTACCATATTTCTACCATATTTCAAGTTACTCCAACTGCAATTTCTTTCCATTTCAACCACTAAAAGCAGGAATATAAGCGGACAAGGAGAATAAATCACCTGGGATACTAGCAATGAGTTGGAGAAAGTCTAGAAAGAATCGCTAAAAGAGAAACTTAGATATTGTCATACCAGTTCCCTAGTCCTCCACTGCAACAAAATCTCAACAGCTACCCCTACCAAAAATAATAATAAAATAAACATGTCATTAAGACCTCTAACCCATTCTTACTCCTGACCTCCAAATATAGAAATATTTAACATGTAAATATTAGATGAAGGAAACTTAAAAATACCATCAAAGGAGCTCTTTGAAGGAATTTCATAACTAACAGAATATCAGCTTGTATTTTTTTTGCTTATTTGATTTTTAATTGTTTTGTTTAGAAAATTTTTGTTGTTTGTTCATGATTGTTTTTATACTTAATTTTATTTTTTTTTAAATTTGCATCCAAATTAGTTAGCATATAGTGCAACAGTGATTTCAGGAGTAGATTCCTTAATGCCCTTTACCCATTTAGCCCATCCCCCCTCCCACAACCCCTCCAGTAACCCTCTGTTTGTTCTCCATATTTAAGAGTCTCTAATGCTTTGTCCCCCTCCCTGTTTTTATATGATTTTTGTTTCCTTTCTCTTATGTTCATCTGTTTTGTCTCTTAAAGTCCTCATATGTGTGAAGTCATATGATTTTTGTCTTTCTCTAATTTCACTTAACATAATACACTCCAGTTCCATCCACGTAGTTGCAAATAGCACGATTTCATTCTTTTTGATTGCTGAGTAATACTCCAGTGTGTGTGTGTGTGTGTGTGTGTGTGTGTGTGTGTGTATACACACCATATATACACACATCTTCTTTATCCATTCATCCATCAATTCGATGGACATTTGGGCTCTTTCCATACTTTGGCTATTGTTGATAGTGCTGCTATAAACATTGGGGTACATGTAACCCTTTGAAACAGCATACCTGTATCTCTTGGATAAATGCCTAGTAGTGCAATTGCTGGGTCATAGGGTAGTTCTATATTTAGCTTTTTGAGGAACCTCCATACTGTTTTCCAGAGTGGCTGCACCAGTTTGCATTCCCACCAACGATGCAAAAGAGATTCTCTTTCTCCGCATCCTCGCCAACATCTGTTGTTGCCTGAGTTGTTAATGTTAGCCATTCTGATAGGTGTGAGGTGGTATCTCATTGTGGTTTTGATTTTATTTCCCTGATGATGAGTGATGTTGAGCATTTTTTCATGTGTCGGTTGGCCATCTGGATGTCTTCCTTGGAGAAGTGTCTATTCATGTCTTTTGCCCATTTCTTCACTGGATTCTTTGTTTTTTGGGTGTTGAGTTCAATAAGTTCTTTACAGATTTTGGATACTAACCCTTTATCTGATATGTCATTTGCAAATATTTTCTTCCACTCCGTCGGCTGCCTTTTAGTTTTGCTGATTGTTTCCTTCGTTTGTTCATGATTTAATACAAAACAAACCCCAAGAGCCCGGAGTCAAAGCTCTAAGTTTGTCTTATTCACAGTTTTAGCCTCAGAGCTTGGCACTAAGTGGCACTTAATAAATATTTGTGAATGAATGGATAATACCAACTGAGTATCATTTTACTTCCATTTGGAGTTACTAGTATAAACACTACTGTTCAAAGTCCATTTCCTATGAAGGGAGATGCTGTGTACACACTCCAAGAGCCTTCAGACTTGGAAAGCCTTAGAGTAAATAAGGAATAAGTTTGTAGCTGGCCCAGAAGTAACAGAGTGGAAAGACTCTGCCAAACTGGCTAACAGCCTATTAGTCAGCAGTGGGAACAGACGTGAGAAGGAATGAAGGGGTGAAAAAGAGAAACCCCCTGTGAAGGAAGGACCAGGAGGTGAGAATGGGAGGACAAATAAGCGAGGGTGTCCAGACCTTGGGGAAAGGAAAGAGTAAAGTTTTCAGGAACTAAAATAACTCAAAGAATGTGACTGGCCTGGAAAATGAAACAAATTTAGAGGAAGGAAGAAGATATCAAAAGATCCAGATGAGTATCAAAGTATGTAACAAAAGTGCAAGCCCAAAGCTGAAGTCATCCCTAATGTATGGGACAAAGATAACGCAGACGACATCTGAGGGAGAGACCGGGAGTGTGCGGAAGCCAAACCACAGCACGACAAACACCTATGCCAATAAATCCTTACCAACGCCAGTCTCTTTTTGGAAAGATCATACTCTACGCTTCTGAGATCTCTGCTGTCCACCTGCTCCCTGATAACCTATCCAACCACAACTTCTCTGATCCCATTCTCTGTTTTTGAATTCTCGGCCTACTCTGTGGGTTTTTCCCAAAGACGAATGTAAGGTCTTACACATCTCAACGCCAAGTACACAAGGTTCATCTCTTCTAATTATTTTCCAATTTCAACCAGCGAAAGCAAAATGCTCTAATCGTAGTGACTCCCATTCTAATAATATGGCACTAGATATTTAATTTTTATGATGATCTTTAAAAAGTAGTTAATTTAAAAAGAATCATTCTTGGGGCACCTGGGTGGCTCAGTTGGTTGAGCGTCCAACTTTGGCTCAGGTCATGATCTTGCAGTTCGTGAGTTAGAGCCCCACGTCCAGCTCTGTGCTGACAGTTCAGAGCCTGGAGCCTGCTTCACATTCTCCATCTCTCTCTGCCCCTCCCCAGCTCGTGCTGTCTTTCTCTCTCTCTCTCTCTCTCTCTCTCTCTCTCTCTCTCTCTCTCTCTCTCTCATAAATAAATAAATAAATAAATAAATAAATAAATAATTTTTTTAAAAAATGTAAAGAACCAGCCTCTATCTCTCTGCACACACACATTCTAAAAAGACATTTAAAAAGTCTCTGCTCAGCTGAGGAAATATGCCAACACAAACAAGGACTGAAACAGTTACTAAACAGTACAGTCCCCATAAAGTACATCAAGGAATCTGTGGTCCCTGTGATTATATACAGTATTTGTGATTCTATACTAGCTCTTTCTCTGTGTCTTAAATGCACGTATATGCACACACACAATATAAAACAACAGACAAAAGGTTATGCTGTCCAAAGCACACAGGTGGACGTATATAAAATAATTTGTGACCTTATCTCACATAACTAGAAACAGAAAAGAACAATACCATCAGCAAGCTATGCTGGCTAGTAGGAAGATAAATGGGAAAGACCAATGGTAGATTATGACAGAAGTAAACAAACACCTCACTTCCTTCGTGCCAAACAGGCAACGACCCAAAGTGATTTTACTAAATGCCCCTAAGCCAAGTTGAGGAGGAATTTCAATAGGTTCCTGCAGCCACATCATTCCAAACACATGTACCAGTGTCTGATTTCATAAGTGGCGCCTACTCTCTTATATCTATGTAGACACCAGATCCAAGATACAGTAAAATTTTGCTAATTCATATTAATGGAGAAATTCTCTGAATTAAAGAAGTATCTAAATTTAAAATAATTTAAGAAGGCCACCAATTCAACTTATGATTCAGCAAATGAGTTTATACCTCTCTCTTCCTAGATACTTTTGAAATGATAGACTTAAAAAAATTACTTTTAATATTTATTTTTGAGAGAGAGAGAGACAGAGTGTGAGCAAGGGAGGGGCAGAGAGAGAGGGAGACACAGAACCCGAAGCAGGCTCCAGGCTCTGAGCTGTCAGCACAGAGTCTGATGCGGGGCTCAAACTCACGGAGTGTGAGATCATGACCTGAGCTGAAGTTGGACACTCAACCGACTGAGCCACCCAGGTGCCCCTAAAAAAATTACTTTTGAAGACAATGTAAGGCCACATCAATTGAAAGAACTGGTAGAAGACCAACAGAGATAAGAGACCAAAAACTTCCCAGAATAAGAAGAGGAGATAGAGTATTAGAGCCTGATACTATTCACACCATTCAGAAATCACAGTGTAAAATATGTGCAGAGAGGCATGTAGTCAAAAAGGAAAAGATATTCCCTGCAAAACTCTGAAGAAGCTCCATACACTGGAAGCTGTCCCAAGTAAGATGCAGGCTAAAAGGGATGAGTTTATGGAAAGTCTATGCACAGAAAGTCTACCACCACCCAGAGAAAACACCCAGAAGCCAAAGCATTTATACCACATGGCTCTTTGCCAAAAAGGTATTCAGAAAAGACCAGGGCAACCAGTGCAGAGCAAAGTCTTATTAGAGTGCCCTTCAGAATAACCATTCTTACTCTAAAACAAATCCTCTTTCTTTTTTTTTTTTAAATGTTTATTCATTTTTGAGAGAAAGAGAGAACACTAGGGGGTTAGGGGCAGAGAGAGAGGGAGACACAGAATCCAAAGCAGGCTCCAGGCTCTGAGCTGTCAGCACAGAGCCCAATGCAGGGCTTGAACTCACAAGCTGTGAGATCATGACCTGAGCCAAAGTTGGACACTCAACTGACTGAGCTACCCAGGAGCCCCTAAAACAAATCCTCTTTCTTAAATACAAATGGACACTTGAGGAAGCCAAAAACTAAAACAGACACTTAAAAAAAATTTAAAAAAATATAATTTAGAAAACTTAAAAAGTCTTATTAGTATATACGAGATTTGAGAAAATACTGCATCCACAGAACATAAACAGGATGTTATGAAAAACAGAACAAGGGAAATATTTTAGAGTTACAATTACTTTTAAAGAATATAGAGAAAGGATAGGGAGAAGATGGCAGCGTAAGAGGACCCTGGGCTCACCGCGCGTCCTGCTGATCACTTAGATTCCACCTCCACCTGCCTAACTAACCCAGAAAACCACCAGAAGACTAGCAGAACGGAGTCTCCGTAGCCAAGCCCAGACGAGAGGCCCACGGAAGAGGGTAGGAAGGGCGGAGAGGCGGTGCGCGCTCCACAGACTGGCGGGAGGGAGCCAGGGCGGAGGGGCAGCCTGCCGGCCAAGCAGAGCCCCCGTGTCTGGCTGGCAAAAGTGGAGGGGCCAGACGGAGTGTGTTCCGACAGCAAGCGCGACTTAGCATCTGAGAGGTCATAAGTGAACAGCTCTGCTCCGAAAGCGGGAAGGCTGGAGAACAAAGGGAGGGAGAGTTGCTGAGCCCCGGGACGACAGAGCTCAGTTTGGTGGGGAACAAAGGCGCTCGCCAGCGCCATCTCCCTCGCCCATCCCCCAGCCAAAATCCCAAAGGGAACCAGTTCCTGCCAGGGAACTTGCTTGCTCTGCGCAAATACCCAACGCTGTGCTTTTGCGGAGCCACCCCTCCGGCAGCGGGTCTGACTCCCTCCCGCTGCCACAGGGCCCCTCCTGAAGTGGATCACCTAAGGAGAAGCGAGCTAAGCCTGCCCCTCCTGCCCCCGTGCACCTTGCCTACCCACCCCAGCTAATACGCCAGATCCCCAGCAACACAAGCCTGGCAGTGTGCAAGTAGCCCAGACGGGCCACGCCACCCCACAGTGAATCCCGCCCCTAAGAGAGGGGAAGAGAAGGCACACACCAGTCTGACTGTGGTCCCAGTGGTGGGCTGGGGGCAGACATCAGGTCGGACTGCGGACCCGCCCACCAACTCCAGTTATACACCACAGCACAGGGGAAGTGCCCTGCAGGTCCTCACCACTCCAGGGACTATCCAAAATGACCAAATGGAAGAATTCCCCTCAGAAGAATCTCCAGGAAATAACAACAGCTAATGAACTGATCAAAAAGGATTTAAATAATATAACAGAAAGTGAATTTAGAATAATAGTCATAAAATTAATCGCTGGGCTTGAAAACAGTATAGAGGACGGCAGAGAATCTCTTGTTACAGAGATCAAGGGACTAAGGAGCAGTCAGGAGGAGCTGAAAAACGCTTTAAACGAAATGCAAAATAAAATGGAAACGATGACGGCTCGGACTGAAGAGGCAGAGGAGAGAATAGGTGAACTAGAAGATAAAGTTATGGAAAAAGAGGAAGCTGAGAAAAAGAGAGATAAAAAAATCCAGGACTATGAGGGGAAAATTAGAGAACTAAGTGATACACTAAAAAGAAATAATATACGCATAATTGGTATCCCAGAGGACGAAGAGAGAGGGAAAGGTGCTGAAGGGGTACTTGAAGAAATAACAGCTGAGAACTTCCCTGAACTGGGGAAGGAAAAAGGCATTGAAATCCAAGAGGCACAGAGAACTCCCTTCAGACGTAACTTGAATCGATCTTCTGCACGACATATCATAGTGAAACTGGCAAAATACAAGGATAAAGAGAAAATTCTGAAAGCAGCAAGGGGTAAACGTGCCCTCACATATAAAGGGAGACCTATAAGACTCGTGACTGATCTCTCTTTTGAAACTTGGCAGGCCAGAAAGGATTGGCACGAGATCTTTAATGTGCTGAACAGGAAAAATATGCAGCCGAGAATCCTTTATCCAGCAAGTGTGTCATTTAGAATAGAAGGAGAGATAAAGATCTTCCCAAACAAACAAAAACTGAAGGAATTTGTCACCACGAAACCAGCCCTACAAGAGATCCTAAGGGGGATCCTGTGAGACAAAGTACCAGAGACATCACTACAAGCATAAATCATACAGACATCACAATGACTCTAAACTCATCACTACAAGCATAAATCATACAGACATCACAATGACTCTAAACTCGTATCTTTCTATAATAACACTGAATGTAAATGGATTAAATGCACCAACCAAAAGACATAGGGTATCAGAATGGATAAAAAAACAAGACCCATCTATTTGCTGTCTACAAGAGACTCATTTTAGATCTGAGGACACCTTTAGATTGAGAGTGAGGGGATGGAGAACTATCATGCTACTGGAAGCCAAAAGAAAGCTGGAGTAGCCATACTTATATCAGACAAACTAGACTTTAAATTAAAGGCTGTAACAAGAGATGAACAAGGGCATTATATAATAATTACAGGGTCTATCCACCAGGAAGAGCTAACAATTATAAATGTCTATGCACCGAACACCGGAGCCCCCAACTATATAAAACAATTACTCATAAACATAAGCAACCTTATTGATAAGAATGTGGTAAATGCAGGGGACTTTAACACTCCACTTACAGAAATGGATAGATCATCTAGGCACACAGTCAATAAAGAAACAAGGGCCCTGAATGACACATTGGATCAGATGGACTTCACAGATATATTTAGAACTCTGCATCCCAAAGCAACAGAATAGACTTTCTTCTCGAGTGCACATGGAACATTCTCCAAGATAGATCATATACTGGGTCACAAAACAGCCCTTCATAAGTATACAAGAATTGAAATTATACTATGCATACTTTCAGACCACAATGCTATGAAGCTTGAAATCAACCACAGGAAAAAGTCTGGAAAACCTCCAAAAGCATGGAGGTTAAAGAACACCCTACTAAAGAATGAGTGGGTCAACCAGGCAATTAGAGAAGAAATTAAAAAATATATGGAAACAAACGAAAATGAAAATACAACAATCCAAACGCTTTGGGATACAGTGAAGGCAGTCCTGAAAGGAAAATACATCGCAATCCAGGTCTATCTCAAGAAACAAGAAAAATCCCAAATACAAAATCTAACAGCACACCTAAAGGAAATAGAAGCAGAACAGCAAAGGCAGCCTAAACCCAGCAGAAGAAGAGAAATAATAAAGATCAGAGCAGAAATAAACAATATAGAATCTAAAAAAACTGTAGAGCAGATCAACGAAACCAAGAGTTGGTTTTTTGAAAAAATAAACAAAATTGACAAACCTCTAGCCAGGCTTCTCAAAAAGAAAAGGGAGATGACCCAAATAGATAAAATCATGAATGAAAATGGAATGATTACAACCAATCCCTCAGACATACAAACAATTATCAGGGAATACTATGAAAAATTATATGCCAACAAACTGGACAACCTGGAACAAATGGACAAATTCCTAAACACCCACACTCTTCCAAAACTCAATCAGGAGGAAATAGAAAGCTTGAACAGACCCATAACCAGTGAAGAAATTGAATCGGTTATCAAAAATCTCCCAACAAATAAGAGTCCAGGACCAGATGACTTCCCAGGCGAGTTCTACCAGACGTTTAAAGCAGAGATAATACCTATCCTTCTCAAGCTATTCCAAGAAATAGAAAGGGAAGGAAAACTTCCAGACTCATTCTATGAAGCCAGTATTACTTTGGTTCCTAAACCAGACAGAGACCCAGTAAAAAAAGAGAACTATAGGCCAATATCCCTGATGAATACGGATGCAAAAATTCTCAATAAGATACTAGCAAATAGAATTCAACGGCATATAAAAAGAATTATTCACCATGATCAAGTGGGATTCATTCCTGGGATGCAGGGCTGGTTCAACATTAGCAAATCAATTGTGATACATCACATTAATAAAAGAAAAGATAAGAACCATATGACCCTGTCAATCGATGCAGAAAAGGCCTTTGACAAAATCCAGCACCCTTTCTTAATAAAAACCCTGGAGAAAGTCGGGATAGAAGGAACATACTTAAACATCATAAAAGCCATTTATGAAAAGCCCACAGCTAACGTCATCCTCAATGGGGAAAAACTGAGAGCTTTTTCCCTGAGATCAGGAACATGACAGGGATGCCCACTCTCACCGCTGTTGTTTAACATAGTGTTGGAAGTCCTAGCATCAGCAATCAGACAACAAAAGGAAATCAAAGGCATCAAAATTGGCAAAGATGAAGTCAAGCTTTCGCTTTTTGCAGATGACATGATATTATACATGGAAAACCCGACAGACTCCACCAAAAGTCTGCTACAACTGATACATGAATTCAGCAAAGTTGCAGAATACAAAATCAATGTACAGTAATCAGTTGCATTCTTATACACTAACAATGAAGCAACAGAAAGACAAATAAAGAAACTGATCCCATTCACAATTGCACCAAGAAGCATAAAATACCTAGGAATAAATCTAACCAAAGATGTAAAAGATCTGCATGCTGAAAACTACAGAAAGCTTATGAAAGTAATTGAAGAAGATAGAGAGAAATGGAAAGACATTCCCTGCTCATGGATTGGAAGAATAAATATTGTCAAAATGTCAATACTACCCAAAGCTATCTACACATTCAATGCAATCCCAATCAAAATTGCACCAGCATTCTTCTCGAAACTAGAACAAGCAATCCTAAAATTCATATGGAACCACAAAAGGCCCCGAATTGCCAAAGTAATTTTGAAGAAGAAGACCAAAGCAGGAGGCATCACAATCCCAGACTTTAGCCTCTACTACAAAGCTGTCATCATCAAGACAGCATGGTATTGGCACAAAAACAGACACATAGACCAATGGAATAGAATAGAAACCCCAGAACTAGACCCATAAACGTATGGCCAACTAATCTTTGACAAGGCAGGAAAGAACATCCAATGGAAAAAAGACAGTCTCTTTAACAAATGGTGCTGGGAGAACTGGACAGCAACATGCAGAAGGTTGAAACTAGACCACTTTCTCACACCATTCACAAAAATAAACTCAAAATGGATAAAGGACCTGAATGTGAGACAGGAAACCATCAAAACCCTAGAGGAGAAAGCAGGAAAAGACCTCTCTGATCTCAGCCATAGCAATCTCTTACTCGACACATCCCCAAAGTCAAGGGAATTAAAAGCAAAAATGAATTACTGGGACCTTATGAAGATAAAAAGCTTCTTCACAGCAAAGGAAACAACCAACAAAACTAAAAGGCAACCAACGGAATGGGAAAGGATATTTGCAAATGACATATCGGACAAAGGGCTAGTATCCAAAATCTATAAAGAGCTCACCAAACTCCACACCCGAAAAACAAATAACCCAGTGAAGAAATGGGCAGAAAACATGAATAGACACTTCTCTAAAGAAGACATCTGGATGGCCAACAGGCACATGAAAAGATGCTCAACGTCGCTCCTCATCAGGGAAATACAAATCAAAACCACACTCAGATATCACCTCACGCCAGTCAGAGTGGCCAAAATGAACAAATCAGGAGACTATAGATGCTGGAGAGGATGTGGAGAAACGGGAACCCTCTTGCACTGTTGGTGGGAATGCAAATTGGTGCAGCCGCTCTGGAAAGCAGTGTGGAGGTTCCTCAGAAAATTAAAAATAGACCTACCCTATGACCCAGCAATAGCACTGCTAGGAATTTACCCAAGGGATACAGGAGTACTGATGCATAGGGGCACTTGCACCCCAAAGTTTATAGCAGCATTCTCAACAATAGCCAAATTATGGAAAGAGCCTAAATGTCCATCAACTGATGAATGGATAAAGAAATTGTGGTTTATATACACAATGGAGTACTACATGGCAATGAGAAAGAACGAAATATGGCCTTTTGTAGCAACGTGGATGGAACTGGAGAGTGTGATGCTAAGTGAAATAAGCCATACAGAGAAGGACAGATACCATATGTTTTCACTCTTATGTGGATCCTGAGAAACTTAACAGAAACCCATGGGGGAGGGGAAGGAAAAAAAAAAAAAGAAGTTAGAGTGGGAGAGAGCCAAAGCATAAGAGACTCTTAAAAACTGAGAACAAACTGAGGGTTGATGGGGGGTGGGAGGGAGGGGAGGGTGGGTGATAGGTATTGAGGAGGGCACCTTTTGGGATGAGCACTGGCTGTTGTATGGAAACCAATTTGACAATAAATTTCATATATTGAAAAAAAAAAAGAATATATATGGTTGCAAAAATATATACATAAAGGTATGAAAATCAATCAAGAAAATCTTCCAAAAAGTAAGGGAAGAGGGAAACAAAAAGCCAGGAGATACGTGAAAAAAAGATCAGAGGTACAGAGGATCCATCCAGGAAGGCCAATATCTAACTACTAGGAGTCCAACTAAGCCAGAACAAGAAAAATGGAGGAGAGAACACTACTAAAGAGGATATCCCAGAGCTAAAGAACACATTTCTTCAAACCACAAGGGTCACTACAGAAATATTAATACTGCAATCTCTCGCACAACACAGACACACAAATCCAGCCCTGTAGGTAGATGAAGCACTGTGAAATCTTGGGAATACCGTAACAATAGGTAATTCCACAAAATGGCAATTTAAGACTCTAGGTTAAAAATAACTGTACAGGAAAATGCAATTATAACATATTATATAGCTTTAGAATTAACTATATGCATATAGTCACAATAATATAAATGCTATTTACAGATTTCTGACTTAAGAATCACCTGATAAAACACAAAATGTATTTACAGATAAAGGTAAGAATATAAATCTAAATAACACTGACAATAAACAGTAGAAGTCTGGAAGTGAAAGTAGCGAGGACAGGGGCAAGGAAGAGTAGGGAAACTAACTAATCTCTCACCAGGTAAGTAGTTAAAAGATCCCATCAATGCTTGCTTAAAAAAAAAAAAAAAAAAAAAAAAGGATAGGCTTATTACCTACAATTATAAACATAATTAATAATGGAATTAGAATAGTGATACACACCTATTTTGAAGAAGGAAAAATGTACAAAACAGGTAAAATTAACAGGCAATGCCTAAGATTAATAAATCAGAACTAGCAAGATAAGCCCAGTATACAGAGATATGAAGGTAACTATGAAAAAACTAAAAAAGGAAGAAAGAAATTTTCTAAAGAAAATTTAGAAACAATTTGAAGAGTTAACAGTGGCTGTTAAAAAAACATGCCTCAGAACAAAGAAGTTAAAACAAGAAGATAAAGCAAAAGATAAAATTTGTTTTTTCATTAGAAGTCTTATTCTTGGTCAATTTCATAACCATTTGTACATAATAATTTAATAAAAATATACATTTATAATATAAATGTTAATTAAATCTATTTTTATTATTTCTAAGTAACTGAAATTAATTATTGAGTAGTAGACAACCTTGGGAGATTTAATTAAATTAAATTTTAATATAAACCTGGAGGGGCGCCTGGATGGCTCAGTCGGTTGAGCATCTGACTTCGGCTCAGGAGCCTGCTTTGGATTCTGTGTCTCCCTCTCTCGCTGCCCCTCCCCTGCTCATGCTCTCTCTCTCAAAAATAAATAAACATCTTGGAGACCAAAATTTTAAGAGTTTAAAATCAATTTTAAGTAGTTTTAATATGTCCCATGAAGTAATATTTACACAATTTTTTTTAATTTTATTTTTTATTTTTTAAAATTTACATCCAAATTAGTTAGCATATAGTGCAACAATGATTTCAGGAGTAGATTCCTTAATGCCCCTTACCCATTTAGCCCATCCCCCCTCCCACAACCCCTCCAGTAACCCCCAGTTTGTTCTCCATATTTATGAGTCTCTTCTGTTTTGTCACCCTCCCTGTTTTTATATTATTTTTGTTTCCCATCGCTTATGTTCATCTGTTTTGTCTCTTAAAGTCCTCATATGAGTGAACTCATGATTTTTGGCCACTATGTTTTAAATTATGACAAGGGAAATTTTTCTTGAACGTTCTGTCTGAAATACCAAAGATTCCAATCTATAGCTTTAGTCACCAAAAATCCTTATACCTGAAAAGTATATGCAGAAAGAAGAAAAAAAAGTATGGGCAGAAAAAAAAAAAAAAGCCATTTAGCATAGTTCTACCTCTGCAGCCAAGTAATAATACGGATTTGGATGTCCGTATCCAGTATCAATGTTGATTTAGATACAAAGACATAGACAGAGATATAAAACTTTAGAAGAGTAACAGACACATCCTCTGGGCCTCCAGTTACAAATGTAGCCCTTCCTCACTGCTAGATTTATGGCTCACCAAATGTGACCTGAAGAAAAGTCATTCAAATTGGCTTCCCCAAGCAGTAACTCCTCATGGCCTTGCTAATGCACATCTTGTTAGCTGATATACATTTTACAGGTGCTAATCACAGGTCATACACGACTCAGAGAACAGCCTCCAGGAAAGAGGACACAAACACCTCTGGGCCCATCCTGCCTCTATCACACAAGTGGTCTTGAAGACTCTCCCCATTTAAGTTCTACAAGTCTGAGCTGGAGCAAAGGAAGGGTATAACATCTCTCCTGGTGTGCATTTGCTTATATACTCTGTTCCTCCCCTGAGGAGAGGTTTATTACACAGTTCAGCCAAAGTGACTTCTAGATTCCAAATTGTGTGATAGCTGTGAGGCCTCAAGTAAGCCTAGAGTTCCTCTGTGGAATTCTGATAAGAATTAAGATGGGCCCAGGATTTCTTTCTTATTGAAAAGCCCAAGCTGCACTAAGATGCTTATTGTTCTGAGTTGACACTGTCCTACTCCTAAATCACATCTAGTTCTAAGAAACCACAAGGACAGGGATATTTAACTCCATGACACAGACCTCCATGATACCAACTGCCATAGCCATCATTTTTCATACTGATGCAGCAGGGGGTGGAGGGAGCGGTACAGGGTGGGTGGCTCAAACTTCATCTCTCTCAGATGAACTTAACAGGTCCGTAAGGAGAGATATAAAAGGAACCCAAGAGATAATTTATATAAGCGTGATACTATGGAAAGAAGACAAAGTTAGAGTAAGAAAAGATTGTAAAATGGAATAATAATCCCTTATAGGACTGCTACAAGGATTAAGCAAGGGAATGCATGAGCAAATGTCCCGCACAGATGCTAGTTTTATTCTTTTTCTCTTTGGCCTCCAATCATATGCATAAATCCTCACTGACCTCAAGATTCTTAGGAAACTGTGAAATAAAACTGCCATGGCAGAATCCCACCATTTGCAATTTTCCAGCCTAAGGAGATAAGTTCAGAGAACTGACAGTTTGCAGCTGGGGGTTGGAATTATCTGTGGGCACTCAAGAAATGAGGATTGAAGGGGAAATGTAGCTGTTATTCAACCCATAGAGGGTATGCGATAACTTTGGGCAAACCAAAGTTAGCTTCTAGCAAATGTGTGAGATGCCTCACTGAGCACGGAGGCCACTAGTAATTATTTACTTGAGAAAACTATGCAATATGTGCTTAGCTTACTTATTTTTTTAAGTTTATTTTTACTTATTTTGAAAGAAAGAGAGAATGTGGGAGGGGCAGAGAGAGAAAAAGAGAGAGAATCCCAAGCCAGCTCCACGCTGTCAGCGCAGAGCCCAAAGAGGGGCTCGAATTCATGACCTTGAGACCATAACCTAAGCTGAAATTAAGAGTCAAAGCCTTAACGGACTGAGCCATCCGGGTACCCCATACCTAGCTTACTTATTATATTACATCATGGTGATAGAAAGTTCTTTAAGTAATTTCTACTGTGTTCCAAGATTTTGATCTTAGTTCATTCTAAGCACCTGTCATTCTGATTTAAGGGAAATATACTCCTTTCTATATTTACCACTGAAGTAGTATGGAGGGAAAAAAAGAAAGTGGTAAATATATGAAGACTCAAACAACAGAAGATGCAGAGACTCTAAGAATGCTTCACTTGGTCTAGTTATGCTGTTTAAAGATTGTTTAACAGTGGGCAAAGGTACTTTCTAAAAGATCTATTTTCTGCTGAACCAAAATGAAGAAAAAAGCAACAGAAAATGAGAAATTCGTATCAGTGATAACCTGAATCAGTGTCAAAACCTTAGCTTCAGAAATTTCTCTAGTACAGTGCTACTGGAATTTTCTCACAGTATACATTACCTCTGGGGCAGGGATGTCAATACAGAGGGTAGATACAGTAAGTTTAAATGCCCCACAGGGTAGATAATCTGGAAGACTGGGTATGTTATTATGGATGTGGTTCATAGAATCACAGAGCTAAAGGATTGGCTGGAGGTCATCTGAACAACTTCTCTATCGGGTCGTTTTTCTCCTATAACACCAGACAAAGCCAATCTCCTAATACCTACTTCTATATGTTTGATGACAGGAAACTTACCACTTTTTTTAAATTTTTTTTTTAATGTTTATTTATTTTTGAGACAGAGACAGACAGAGCATGAACGGGGGAGGGTCAGAGAGAAAGGGAGACATAGAATCCGAAACAGGCTCCAGGCTCTGAGCTGTCAGCACAGAGCCTGACGCAGGGCTCGAACTCACTGACCGCAAGATCATGAACTGAGCCGAAGTCGGACACTTAACCGACTGAGCCACCCAGGCGCCCCAGGAAACTTACCACTTAATGAAGCTATCCATTTCATCGTAATAAAGCTCATTCTTAAATATGTAAACTGCCTCAATTTCCCAGGTAAATAGCAGCATCTAAATGAATAAAGAAATAGTGTGTGCTGGGGTGCTTGGGTGGCTAAGTTGGTAGAACATGTGACCCTTGACCTCCAGGGTCATGAGTTCAAGCCCCCTGCTGGGCATAGAGCTTATTTAAAAAAAAAAAAAAAAAAAAAAAAAAGGAAAAAAGAAAAGAAACAAATCATATATGCCAATCAAAGCACACACATGCTCAGAAAGAGCTGGCTTTCATTTAAATACACATAACTTCTTAGAAATACTGTACATCACCATATGTTTCTAGCCTTCACTATACATTTTCCTAAGTAGAGACCCTTGCTTTTCCTTTTATATTCTCTAGCACTGGGGAATTGGTCGCCACAGCCATCATTCCCTCCCCCAACTGGCAAAAAAAAAAAAAAAAAAAAAAAACCTTGATGGGAAAACTTTGCACCCTCACACAAGAACACAAGAGATGGGACTAAATCCTTGCTAACAGGGCTTTATCAGCCTGAACTTGCAACAGGTCATTAATCTTCTGGAAAATCACTGAAATTCATGAATCACTGAATCATAAAAATAAAAATTACATTTCAATCTTTATCTCAAACATCAGAGTGTCAAGTCAGTATCTTCTTTCCTAAAATGTCTACCCACAGGGCCTGTTCTCTAAAACACCAAAGCAGAGCCTATCCCTACATATTTGTATTGAGCCAGTTCCTGTAAACCAGTTAAGTTGCCCTTTCTCTGATTCTTCTAATCAGCATCTATGGCCGAGTCAGATCCCTCACTGTCTGTTCACCTCGTAGATGGTCTCCAGGTGCTCGCCCTCCTCCTTCAGATGTGACCCACTCTCTCTACAAGCATCCCCTACTCTGCCCAGGAGGAAGTAGCTTATCACAAACATCACTGTCCCCTTGATAAACAGGCCTGACTGGTACCTATCTGCTTGTGTCTGCCTTGTTCACTGTATTTTCCCCACACTTAGCTAAGTACCGGCTAAAGAGTCGTACTTAAAATTATGTAAGTGAATGGGGTGCCTGGGTGGCTCAGTTGGTGGAGCATCCAACTCTTGATTTCAGCTCAGGTTGTGATCCCAGGGTTGTGAGATCAAGCCCTACATCAGGCTTTGCACTAAGCATGGAGCCTGCTTGAGATTTTCTCTCTTCTTCTGCCCCTCCCCAACTCATGCTCTCACACTGTCTCTAAAAAAAAAAAAAAAAAAAATTAATATTTAAGTGAATAATTGACAATTTGAATGAATAAAGTAGCAGTACTCCAAAACTCTATAACTGGATATAATAAAATTATCACCACTAGCAGGAAAGGGATCCTCCAAATCCAAGGTGTTAGTAATCATTCTTACTGAAGACAACAGTCACACCTATTACTGACACTATTACAAATAATAATAACAGCCTGCACAGATCCTAAGCAACTAGCTGCTTAAGAGAAAACGCGTAAGAGAACTTTCATACAGGCTCTAGGCTTTTCCCTAGAAACACAGAAAAAAATTACTTGAAGATGTCCCTTGGAAATTAGGGAAATGATTCAACTTTGATACCTACAGCAATTCCTAAAATCCAGACCCCAGCCTAAGTATGTGCTAGAAGAATCAATTTTTTAAAACATGGAACTTTTACTATGGGGAAAACTTGCCATTATAATTGAAGTTTTCCTGTTCTTCCTCCTCAAAAGAAGGATGCTATTAGTCCCTCCATGATATCACCTAACAAGACCATTCTTTGATTTGTAACCATGGTTACTACTTGCAGAACCCATCCATGTATGGCTCTTCCTGAGGCCAAAGCTGATCATGGCCCATAATAGTGTATGTGCTCCAGCTGCTTCCTGTGGTTGGTAAGAATGGGATTTAGAAAACAGAACCAGGGCGCCTAGGTGGCTCA
Source organism: Panthera tigris (assembly GCF_018350195.1). Taxonomy (NCBI): domain Eukaryota; kingdom Metazoa; phylum Chordata; class Mammalia; order Carnivora; family Felidae; genus Panthera; species Panthera tigris. The sequence continues at coordinate 146,897,643 of NC_056663.1, forward strand.
GTCGGTTAAGCATCTGACTTCGGCTCAGGTCATGATCTCATGGTCCGTGGGTTTGAGCCCTGCGTCGGGCTCTGTGCTGACAGCTCGGAGCCTGGAGCCTGTTTCAGATTCTGTGTCTCCCTCTTTCTCTGACCCTCCCCTGTTCATGCTCTCTCTCTCTCGGTCTCAAAAATAAATGTTAAAAAAAAAATTTAAAAAAAAAAAAAGAAAAAGAAAAAAAGAAAACAGAACCATCCCCGGAAATTACACTTCTGAATGCTGACTTGTTGCCTCTCATTGAAAAATGTTGGGGATTTAATTTTCTGACCCAAAACAACAAAGCTCAGGTCATCAATATCCACACATCTTGTCAGCAGACAAGGACACTATCTGTTGCTGAAAGTAGGGAGAACAGAGGGCAGACAGCATGAGAAGCAAAGACAGAAATAAAAACTAACTGTGTCATCTGGCATCTACACACCTGAGTTCAAACCCTGTGGTCCTCCACTTACTGAGTGACCTAAAACACTCTCCCTGCCAGATAGGCAAGGTTACAGTGATAGGACCACCTGAAATTCTCCTAACTTAAAACAACAGTGCTTTACTTCTTACTCAGGATGATGCCCATTGTGGATTGGCTAGGGGCTTGCTTTTGCAACTCTGTCCTTAAGCCAGGACCTGCTCCATAGCAGCCACTCTCTAGAATGCTGCTGGTTTGAAGGAAAAATGAACCTAGTGGAGCATGTGCTGGTTCTTCAGGTTCTCCCCAGGAATGACCCCCATCACTTCTGCTCATGTTTCACTGGCCAAAGTCAAGTCATGTGGCCACACCTAACTTCAAGCGGGTGAGGAAGAAGAATCCTTATTTGTTCTCACAGGAGACCTACATTTGGGAACAGCCCTAATGACTACCATAAGCACTTAAACCTCACTGAGTCTCAGCGTCTTTATTTACAAGGGGTCAGTGAGGCTTGCTTCACATAATGTTGTTTGGGGACGTTTAAATGAGCCAGCACCAGGCTGGATAAATGACAGCTCATAGTAGTCAACACTGTTTTGGTGAGGGTATGTCAACCATGGGTAGAATGATCTAGTCAGCAGAAAATGGGCATCTGAGCCAAGGAACTCAGGTCTCAAATTCTACTACTATCAGCAGCCACTGAAGAATAGCAGAGCTTCCCCTTGCTACTGAGGCTGGTTAGTTTTGATATAAAGACTATGATCTGACAAATTCAGAAAAAATCATTCCTGTGTTAGGTTTCCATATTCTTTTCAGTCCTTTCTTTTACTTTCAGGTTAAGTGTTCATTTAACCAACAAATATTTGTGAAGTGTTTGTGTGCCAGGCACTATAACAGCCTGAGTGATGAACATATCACAGCTTTCTACAAAAGAACCTCAATCTATGCAAGAAGAATCACAATTCATGGCCCATTAATAGCTCCCTACACCACCACCATCTCTCAATATTAAAAGAGAGAGAGAGAGAAGAAAAGAAAAAGCAACTCATACAAATAAGAAAATGTAGACAAATTTGTTAAGTTTATCATCATTCTTTCTAAGAGTACCCAATAGTCAAAAACAAAGATGGAACTGCCTGTTGTTCGTAAAGTTTGTCTCAGGCAAACAGATACTATACTTTCTAGTTAAGTAGATGCTACATATTCTATTTCCTCTCATGTGTTTTCAGACTGACTTAGCTCTTAAAGATGGTGAGAGCATATCTTTCGTATCAAACTAGTGAGGACATATCAATCCAGTCAAGACAAAGGAGATACAAGTGTAACTGACAATGCTTGATTAGCCAATAATATATACCCATGGAAAGAGTCAGGTGGATTAGTCCAGTCTAAAATTTAGTGAACATCTATTAAGTGCGACACTGTGCTTGGCAATGGGGATTCAAAGATGTATGTGGTTCAGGCTCTTTGACCACTTTTCCAATAATGCAGGAAACATACTTTTACCATGGTATGATAATAAAGCAATGGGGAGGGGGAAACTTTGATTGGATGGAGAGAAAAGAGGGATATAATTTTTTTAAGTCTCCTGGGAGAAGCAAGAGTTTCAAGAATAGGCTAAATTTAGCCACATCAATTTGACAGTAGCTGGAACAGCATGAATAAGGGAGAGATTCAAAGACATGGAACCTAAGAATATGGGGATCCAAATATTACTAGAACTTACAGTTCAAGAGTGGAAATGTCAAGGGATGATTACAGACTTAAGCAGAGAGCAAGTCAAGGGACATCTCACAGGTTAGAGAACTTGGATTTGATCTTCTAAGTATTAGCCAGGCTGGGGAGCTTGGGCTTGAGCATATAAAGGGCAGGGAGCTGTCACTAAAGGTTTTTGAGGAAAGGGAGTGATTATGTTTGCATCTGTGACCTAGAGAGGTCCTTCCAGCAGTCATGACTGATGGATATAAAGGGGTAAGACAAAAGACTGGGAAAACAGGAGGATATTGAAATAGTTCACACAAGAGATGATAAGCATCTGAAGCAGGGCAGTTGCAGTGGAGTCACAGAAGGGTAGCAATGAATAAGAAGGAAAACAGCCACAGGGTATGGATGGAGGACAAGGAGGAGTACAAAGACGCCAGGGGCTTCTGGTCTAACAGGGGCAGGTCAGGAGCTACTGAGATGCAGGATGCATTAAGAGGAGAATTGGTATCTTAATTACCAGGACAACTCTAAATACCATAAACATTCAGTTTACCACAGAAAGAAATACCATATTTCTGAAGATTCTGCCAGCAATTTTCATCAAAGTAAAATTCTACTATTGGCTGCCAAGAAGAAATTTCATTATTAACTTTGAAACTGATATCTATCGCTGAAATACTGCATTTGCTTTTCCTCTGCTCTCTCTCACTCACATGTGTACAGACATACTAATTCAAGTAGTCAGATCTTCAGTTGTCTCCAAGAATTAAATCCAGACATTGTCTGGTCTAATAAGAGTGGTTTACTGTATACCTGCATGAAATACTCTCCACCAGTTTCAAATTAATCTAGTCTAGTTCACTAGTAGACCATAAAACCACAGCCTCAGTTTTTCTTCAGTAGACCTTGAACTGGTAACCCCAGCTTTTCCTCACTCTGACAAAAGCCCTCATCCTCCATCAATAAGAGTATTCAGGAGGACATATCTTCTGTATACTGGCTTTACAGAGCTTCACATTTCTCTCAGCACTGCCAAGGACACACTCCAAAGTCATGGCTACAATTTCTGTTTGACTGGGAGGTAGTCATTAGTGCTGGCCACCATGTATTTCTGAATTTCCACCTTCTGGGCACATGGTAGGATAACAATTCTTTAAGGTTAGGTGTGGACATATGACTCAGTATGACAAATGAAATGTGAGTGAAAGTAACATGTGTCATTGCTGGGCTGAAATTGAAGAGGCAGCCTGTGAGTCACCATAAGCCTTCCCCATTGCCACAATGATTGCGGAAGCACGGACTGAGAGAAGGCTTCCATTAGCCAGGATGCTGACTAACAATGGTCAGCAGAACTCCCTAAAGATCCACATCAGACAAATAGTAGTATGACTAAGAAACTTCTATGGTATTAAATAACTGAGATGTTTGGGGTCAGTTGTCACTGTAGCAAAATCCAGCCAATGGATTTTTGATTGACTGCTAACTGTCATGAAGCAGCACAGAAAAAAAGTCAGGAAGACCAGCTCTTCTTATACCCCCTTAAATCATCTCCATTCTACCATGTCTCATCAATGTTCTTTGGCAGGCAAAGTGGAAATCCATCACAAACACAGAACACAAACATCATCTCTTAATGGTTCTTACACTTCCCTTTCAATACTTTCAATTACTGCCACTGTGTTTTATTTAATCTTACATTTGAATCATTTGGTTCTGTTATTCATTCATTTGTGCAACATTTATTGATTTACTACTCCAGAGAAGGCATTCTCCTAGACACAATGGAACAGCAGTTGTCAAACTTTCCAGTCTCAAGACACCTTTACATACCTAAAAATTGAAAGTATTTGTCTGGGTTATATCTATCAAAATTTACCATATTAGAAGTTAAAACTAAAGTTTTAAAATAGTCATTAATTTTAAACTATACCATAAGCCCATTACATGTTAACATAAGTAATATATTTTATGAAAAATATTTTCATAACAAAAAATTTGCCAAAAGGAACAGCATTGTTTCACATTTTTACAAATCTTTTGTAATATTTGGCTTAAGGAAATACATGTGGATTCTCATGTCTGCTTCTGTGTTCAATCTGCTGAGATATGTTATTTTGATTGAATGATATAAAGAAAATCCTAAGATCCTCCAAAAGGGTCTCACGGATACCACAGCTCACCAGTCCCCACTTTGAGAACCAGTATTATAATGCAAAGGTCAGAAGGGTTTTACTGTAAAATGGAAGATTATAAATATGTAGGTATTTTGTAATATCTCTATTACAACCACACACTACCACTGTAGCATGAAAGCAGCCACAGCTGATGTATAAACTAATGAGCTTGTCCATGTTCCAATAAAATTCTGTTTACCAAACTAGGCAGCCAGTCGGATCTGGTCCATGGGCCTTAGTCTGTCCATCCCTGTGACAGAAGATAACTAAACGGATTAGACATGGGTCTTGCCCTTAAAAAAATGCATAGCTAGTAGAGGTAATAAGACAAGTACCCACTACTAACACTATTAATACAAAACAGAATGAGATACACGTCATGTGAGAAATCTCACAAAAGATACTTTCAGACTTCAACGTCACCAGAGAGTACCTCAAATTGGGAAGCTTCCAAGGAGAATGTGAGCATTGAAGGATGGGCTGAGTTTTGACAGAAAGTCTCAAGAGGAAGGAGAGTGTTCCAAGTGGAGAGAATGTTAAGGCCAAAGACAATAATGGAAGGAAGCACTCAGCAAATTCAAGTAATAATAAGTAGCACCAAAGTGTAGGAGCAGAGAAAGTGAGGACAGAAAAACACAGTGAAATGCCGCTTACTCAAATCTAGGCCACTAGGCAGTGGGCCTTGAGTGCCAGACCCAGGGATTTGGATATCGTCTGAGATGTACTGAGGTTTCACTGACCATTTCCACAGGAGAGCTGACTTATCAGCCAGGTATGGTAAGATTAACTGGAAGGCAAAGCACAGGATGTGTTTGCATGTGTCCAACTATAAGCAGTGACCCCAGGTGACAGGCTGGTGGATTAGACTAAGCAAGAGGAAATAAGGACCTGAACAAAAACAATGACAGGAAGATCAGAAAGGAGACATAGGCACGCAACATCTAACATGTATAGCAGTTCACTACGGATAGAGGGGAGGAGAGAGTGCATAATCAAAGATGACTCTGAGGTTTCGAGTCTGAAAGAAGGAAGAAAGATGGTAAGGAACAGGAAGGTCAGGAAAAGGGACAGAGTTTGATCATGAACGTATTCCACATATCACATATTGCGAGGCACAAGTTTGAATGCTCACAAATCCCAAACTCTCTTTGGTGGGAAAAAAATGCATTTTATAATTCCAACACCTTGTCAAAATTTTTCCAAATCTGTGCCTCTTGAAATCTCCTCCAAGTCCCTAGTACTCTGAAATATAACAGAATTTCTAAGTTTTTATTCTTTCTCCACTTTGATTCTATTTATAAGCTTCTAGAGTCAGTAGATACTTCAGCTCATTATAAATACAATATTAGGTATCAATGAAATAACTAATGAGACCTCTTTCAGAAGCTTGGATACATAGTAAGTAACTCCCATTAAAAAAAAAAGTGGTTAGAACTGTCTCTGTTTGAAGAATGTTGTAACTCATTCTTAGATACCTCGTAAGTTTTCTGAATATCTTATATTAACCAAAAAGTCTGAAGGTTGATGTCAGGTTGCTGAAAGATTTTATTTCTTACAGTCTTTTGAAAAGTTATAGTGAGGGAATTTTGAAAGCTGTACTCGAGTTTCCTTTTGCCTCTTAAAAGGCCCAAAATGTGGGGCACCTAGGTGGCTCAGTCAGTCAACCATCTGACTTCAGCTCAGGTCATGATCTCACGGTTCCTGAGTTGGAGCCCCACATTGGGCTCTGTGCTGGTGATGCAGAGTTTGCTTGGGATTCTCTCTCTCCCTCCTTCTCTCTGCCCATTCCCTGCTTGCTCACTCTCTCTCAAAAATAAATAAAGTAAAATTTAAAAAAAAAAGGCCAAAAATATATGTGGGAATGATACAACAAATGACCCAAATAAGATTTTCAGTCAAGAACAGGCCCACATCTTCAACCTGCTAAAGAAAGGAACAGAGGGATGGAAGGTGAAATACATGGAATCAAGATAAAAATGCTCTAAATTTACTAGCTGCCTAAAGAAAGCTGTGATATAGTAGTTATTCTGTACTCCCAAGGTAGATTTAGATGGATTGAAAAAAATAAGGGGAGAATGTGATAACAAAGCAGAAATATGAAAGAGTCTTCACCCATGATAAATCATCTAAAAATCTCCTAGTGAGGGGCGCCTGGGTGGCTCAGTCGGTTAAGTATCTGACTCTTGATTTTGGCTCAGGTCATGGTCTCGCGATTCATGAGACGGAGCTCTGTGTCGGGCTCTGCACTTATGGTGTGGAGCCTGCTTGGGATCGTCTCTCTCTCTCTCTCTCTCTCTCCCTCTCTCTCTCTCAAAATAAATAAATTGACTTTTTAAAAAAAGCTTAAAAACCTCCTAGTGAAATAGATGTTCAAAGATGGCTATAGCATGCATGACAAGAGACAGAAATGTGCACTGATGTGCTCCTATAAATCTCATCACCTTCTTCCATGAATGCTTTCCTATTAGCTCCCTAGTTGCAAGCTCAAAACCTGAGGCATCCTGGATTCCTTCCTCTTGCTCCCTTAACATTCAATAGGTTGCCAAGTCCTACAGATGCCATCTCTAACATTTCTTGTATGATCCCCTCCTTCTCATTTCCATCAGAGCCCAGATCCTCACTCTCCCCATCTGGTCTACTGTGATCCCTTCCTGACTATCTCCCTACCTCAACTGCTTCCCTTTCTATTCCATTCAAATAACCCCTGGCACATTAATTTCCCTAACATACAGTTCTGACCAATCTACCTCCATGCTAAAAAACTGTTCACAGTTCTGTTCTCTTGCCCCCTCTGTTAATTAAATGTGTCCACTTCCTCGATCTCACACAAACTCTTCTTTATGCTTTCTCAACAACCTTGCCTTTCTACTTTTCTTTCAGCCTAGCACCACCTTTCAGTGTCTCATCCTGCTTTTCCTACAACCTCCATGTGTGGAAGTACAATCCAGCCTTTAAGGTTCAGTGAAGTGACCTTGCAGAACACACACTGGTGGTTGCTGGGCATGGGGTGGGGGTGGGTGAAAGAGGTCAAAGGTTTCAAACTTCCAGTTATAAAATAAGTAAGTCGTGGGGATATCATGTACAGCACTGTGACTATAGTTAGTAACAGTGTATTGCATATCTGAAGTTATATGAAGCTAAGAGAGAAGATCTGAAAAATTCTCGTCACAAGAGAAAAGACTTTAACTATGTGTACTGAAGGACGTTAATTAGACTTACTGTGGTGATCATTCTACAACATATACATATATTGAATCATTACGTTGTGCATCTGAAACTAATGTAATGCTGTGTATCAATTATATCTCAATTTTCAAAAAAAAAAAGTGCAAAGTCTATCTCTCCTTAAAAAAAAAAAATCTCCCAATTCTCTTTTTATGCCCCACTATCCAGTCTTCCGATAAGTATTTCCAGACAGCATAACGCATGTTACTGTGTTACACGTATAGATAAACAGGTCGGTTCTTGTAGTCTTCTGATGGCACTTACTGTTGCCTCTCTTGAATCACTGTTACCTAGGAATTTTCTTCATCTCCTTCTCTCCAATTAGACTATGGAACTAGAAAAGTGAGAGCTCAGTGAATAGCTGTTGACTTGAATTTGTTAAAGTGAACTCTCTGAGTTCACCACCTTCCTAAAGAAGTTCCAAAAGTTTTTTTTTTGTTTTTTTGTTTTTAAGTAGGCTCCACATTCAGCGTGGAGCCCAACGTGAGCTTGAACTCACAACCCCGAGATCTACCTGAGCTGAGATCAAGAGTCGGACACTCAACCAACTGAGCTCCCCAGGCACCCACGTTCTGAAACTTTTTTAAGAAAACTCTAGAGCCCATGAAAATTGTAATTGTTATTTAGTCAGTAAACTTTCTAATAGATGAAAGACTCTGAATTGCTTAATTCCAGAAATTCCCAAGAAGAAATTTTTAAGGTTTCTTTTAAAAAAGCAAAATATCATATGATATCTTTCTCTAACTTCACTCGTATGTGGAATCTGAGAAACTCAACAGATGAACATAGGAGAAGGGAAGAAAAAATAAGATAAAAACAGAGAGGGAGGCAAACCGTAAGAGACGCGTTAAATACAGAGAACAAACTGAGGGTTGCTGGAGGGGAGATGGGTGGGGGGATGGGCTAAATGGATGATGGGCATTAAGGAGGGCACTTTCCAAGATAACACTGGGTGTTATATGTAAAAGCTGAATCACTGGGTTCTCCTCCTGAAGCCATTACTACACAGTATGTTAACTAACTTGAATTTAAATTTTTAAAAAAGCAAAGTAAGTCCCACTCACAATTCAATTCTTTAAATTCTAATGTTCACTGTGTAACCTGGCTATAGGATGAAACCAGAATCTATAGTCATACCACTGTGGTTTCATCAAAAAACAAAAAACAGTATGATCTAATATTAATGCTTAAGGATAGTAATTATATCAAATACTACAAAGCATAAGATAAGAAGCTACAAAGCAAAACACTGAACATGACCAGGAGGTCCTTGCCTGTTAAATTCATTAACTAGGCAGACAGACACAACACACAGCAAAGTGAAGACAGATGCCGGGGTGGGCCAAAGATGGCAGGAGAAAACCCTAAACCTCATTTTCTTCTTTAAAGTTCAGACGTAAGAGTATGCAGCAGCTGATCTTGACTGCCAATAACTGCAAAAGGACACAAGTGTTTTCTGAGGGCTCAGAAGATGCCAGTTATTAGATGTCAAACTAAATTCAGAGATAAGCATGCACAGTAAAGAGCTACGCTGGACCTTCAAAGATAGAGCCCGCTTCTACGCTCTAGCAAGGGCAAAGCATTTAGGTGGGTATTAACTTGTCCTGAAAAGTAGAGGTGAAAGCTTCTCTTTTGTTCTCAGTAGCCCAGGCTGGTTTCAGACCTGCCAGTGAGATCTGTAAGAGGAAATCATTTTTGGTTCTGTTCCAACTTCTAATTCAATACCTTGGCAGCATCCGAAACGGATAAGAGCTGTGAACTCATATCTGCCTCAGGTGACAACTAAGATAAGAAGCACACAATGTGAAAATGATGAGAGCTTACTCCCCAAAAGCAACTTTAAATGTAGCTTCTCGAAGCTAGTTACTTCAGGTTATGCTAAGCCTGAAAACATCTTGCTAAGAGAACTGAAAGATTAAATTAATGGAACCTAGTTCAGAAACCTGTTCTTTAGCTGGTATTTTTTATAGTGTTTGTGAAAAATAATTCCACATTAACTATTAGAATAAACTCATAACAAAATTCATCAGACCTGGATGAGTAGAAATTTGGGTAAATAGTTTTTGCAGGTAAACAAACAGTATTTATTTCTCATTAATAGTTTATGATGGCCAATATGGGCCCTAGTGAAAACTGGGCTGTGGATTGCTTTAAGTGAAATGATAGAGTATCAAGGATTGAACAGTGTTTACTGGACAAACCCATATTTCAAGTACCTACACTGCACTGGAGGAGACACAAAAGCATGACTTTACACCCCATGCCCTAAAGGAGTTTTTTTACGTAGTGGAAATGAAAAATACAAACAAACATCAGAGGACAACATAATATACTGTAAATTTCAATTATGAGACACAGATAATAGGACCTTTGGAATTTTAAGACATGACAAGATCTTCTATGTTTGTGAGAACTATTTTATAAAGACGATGAACTTCATTGGGCCCTACTAAGCAGTTTTGGATAGGCATGCTTGAAAAGGCATTCTTGGAAGGGCAGAGGAATCAACTAAGGCATGGAAGTAGAATTCACCATGATGTAAGACAGAAGAAAAAGAACAAGTTGATTAGACTAGAGGTTCATACTGAGAAGAGATGAAAACAAAGTTGGATAGGTAGGTAGAAACAGCAGGATTTAATGTCACTTTGCACATCTTTGTTACTTATTACAGACCTTCCTCAACTTACAATGGGGTTACATCCCGATAAACCCATCATAAGTTGAAACTGTGGTAAGTCGAATGCATTTAATACACCTAAACTATTGAACATCGCACTTAGCCTACCTTAAATGTGCTTAGAATACTTACACTAGCCTACAGTTTGACAAAGTCATCTAAAACAAAGCCTATTCCTGGGGCGCCTGGGTGGCTCAGTCGGTTGAGCGTCTGACTTCAGCTTGGGTCATGATCTCACAGTCTGTGAGTTTGAGCCCTGCACCGGGCTCTGTGCTGACAGCTCAGAGCCTGGGGCCTGTTTCAGATTCTGTGTCTCCCTCTCTCTCTGACCCTCCCCCGTTCATGCTCTGTCTCTCTCTGTCTCAAAAATAAATAAACGTTAAAAAAATTTTTTTAAATAAAAATAAATAAAACAAAGCCTATTCTCAATAAAATGTTGAATATCATACAATTAATTGCACAATGTACTACAGGTAAAAAACAGGATGGCTGTATAGGTACAGAATGGTTGTAAGTGTGTTGGTTGTTTACCTCATGATTATGTGGCTGAAAGGGGCTGTGGCTCATTGCCACTGCCCCACATCATGAAAGAGTATCGTGCCACATCACCAGCCCAGAAAAAAAATCTAAATTCAAAATTCAAAGTATAGTTTCTAGTGAATTTGTATTGCTTTCACACCATCATAAAACAGAAAACTGGTAAGCTGAACCATCATAAGTTGTGGACCATCAATATATGTATATTAAATTTACTGAATTGATGTGGTAGGTAATAGAGAGCCCTGGGGAGGGTGATTAAGATTACACATTTCAGTTGTTCATTTAAGAAGAGAATATATCATATAAATAGACAAAAATAAGAATCCTCTCTTGGGGCACCTGGATGGCTCAGTGAGTTAAGCAGCCAACTCTTGATTTTGGCTTAGGTCATGATCTCATCGTTCATAAGTTCAAGCCCTGCGTTAGGCTTCATGCTGACACTGTGGAGCCTACTTAGGATTCTCAATCTTTCTCTCTCTCTCTCTCTCTCTCTCCTTCTGCCCCTCTCCTTCTCATGTTCTCTCTCTCTCTCTCTCTCCCCCCAACCCCTTTCAAAATAAATAAAACTTAAAGAAGAAGAATCCTCTCTCATTACTAAAATGTGTTTTCTTAGAAGGATTGGCCCAGGATGTGGTCTGATGTTGATTTCCAAGTACTTGACATATTTCCATATCATTGACAAACTGAGCATTTTGGTCAATTTCCTTGATGCTGTATCCATGAAAAGTATTTCAATGTCTAGATGCCAGACATGGAATAAATGAAACTTTCAGAGGATAGAAATAGCTACAATATCTTAAGCAATTCTTATAAGTACTTTGTTAATAACAGTAATGCTGGATTTATTGAGTGTTGTGAAATATGATAAATACTTTGCATATTTCTAATTTAATTCTCACAATAATCCTATGTTGGCAAAATTAACTCAACTTTACAGTTAAGAAACCCAAATTTACAGTAGAAAAGTAACTTGCCCAAAGTCAGGAAGCCAGCAAGTCTTCAAACTCAATCCTGCCTGACTCCAAACCCCAATGACTACACTCTATACCTGAATTTATTTTTTCCCCAAGAGGCATCACTAAAAATAATAATAATTTATTAGAAGGAATGCATGATACTTGCAGAGAAAATCACATGAGTGTTAGAGCATTATGGTGGGGTCAGTGCATCTTTTTGGCAATATAGCCAAGTGAATTTCTTATACTTTAGCTTCAATAAGGTGTTACTCACGAAACTACCATACGAGGAGGTTCAAAACCTCCCCTAGACACTTATGATCTGTGTGATTTGGGAAAGTTACTTAACCTCCCTAAGCCACATGTCTTCATCTGTAAAATGTGGACAATAACAATAGGCACGTACCAGGATTGTTCAGAAAATTACATGGCATCACATAAAGTACTTAGCTCAGGGTTTGTTACTGAAAAGTGATAAATTCATGTTTGCAACTTGTATTATTATTCAAGAAAAAATTATTCAAGCTTCTTAGACACACTATGTAGCAGAAATCATTACAAAGTTAGGAGTTCAGTAAAGGTCCTTCTGCCCTATGTTGCCATCACCAAACTCCTACTTTTCCTATAAGATTTAACCCTAAAATCATCTCTTCCCAAAGCCTCTTGCACCATCACAACTCCCAGGCCAAGCAGATGGTCCCATAGCCTTAAGTGTGTGTATGTGATTTTTAGTCATTTCACTTAGCATTTTGTACAGTTTTATCCTTTGTGTCCTGCCTCATTCGTTAGAAGGGCAGTCCCCTGAGGACAGGGACTCTCTTACTCATCTCTAAATACCCCTGCCTAGCACAGTGCCTGCCTGCATTTGTATCTCTATGGGACACAGAAATTATGAATATAGTTTCCCAAAACACCAGATTTACTTCAAGAAAAGCCCTGGAAGAATGAAGTGCAACAAACACTATTTTAGAGTAAACTAAAACCTCCCCTATTAAGCCATATGAGAAAGACATCTTCCCAGAAAAGTAAAATTTTCTCATGCTAAATTAGTAAAAAGCATAAATCAATAAGCTTATGATAAGAAAGGTGATAATAAACAGTTAAAAAGCCTAATGCTGTCACCAAGGATGGGCTTCCTGAAAACTGAAAGAAATTTGTATCACATGTAATCAAATTTGGAAAAAGTCCATGTAGTTTTCTGTGCATGTTCTTCTCTCATTTGGTTTTAGGTATAATAAATCCTGTCTCTTTCACAAGCTCTTTATTTTAAAGAATGAAGATTTTATCTTATTTCCATGGCACCTACTGCCTTTCTTACACATAAAAGGAGTATTTGGATTTTTTTTATCTTAGACCATTAACCTAGCAAGTTCTCCCTCTCACCCATCGCTTGAATGCTTTCAGTAAGATACCTCATCTCATGTGATCTTCCTCACAATCCTCTGCAGGAAGAAGGTCAGCATTATGACCCCACTGAGGAAGTGCTACCAGTGCCAGACCTAACCCCTGAGTCTGCAACTCCTTCCACTACCTTATAAGGTACTCAGCTTGAACGCAGGATGGCAGAGCACCCACAAAATACATTACTAGTATAAGCTCCAGTAGTAGAAGGCATCAATCAGTGATCGTAGGAAATCTGTGAGGCTTCTCCCTTCAGACAGTCTTGAGGATACCCTCCACTCAGCAATCATGAGCCCAGCCTTTGTGCCCTCCCGCTCCCCACCATCACCACCATCCTTGCCCTTTCCCCAGGCATTGACTTACTTAGCCATCCCACGCTGGGAGTGCGCCGCACTCGGGGGTCATCGTCCAGGGTGCGGGTTGCTAGGCAGGGCACTGAGTTCTCAAGCGGGCTGCGGGCTTTAGTGTCAGAAGCAGAAGACAGGAGGAGGAGGAGGACACATGAGCAGCCACAGCAAGGATGAGGATGGAAGCATTAATTAAGAAGAAAAAATACTAAAGCAAATCACACAAGCGGGTTAAAGAAGAACAATGACATGTTACATTGACACACACACCCCCTCCCATGACCCTTCGATGGAGCAAATCCCCACACACAATGAAAAAGCCTAAAAAAATACATTCCATCATTATCGTTCCCCAAGTACCAGCGAATGATCCACCCTGCAGTCCAAATACACAAAACAGGGATTGTATCCAGAAGAAAGATTTACATCATGAACAGTAATCTGAAGATGTAAGATCAAGACGGGTAATAATTTTGCACCACGTAAGCACACACAGAGGGAAGTTACACGTAGTTTTGTAAAGCACGGCGGGGGGGTGGGAGGCAGGGAGTTATATTAGTAAGGAGCTTTCTTATGATCTACCCTACAGACCCTCCTATGGATCTTGTACAGAAATGCAGAAAGCAACATTCCATATTTTCACTTTTGAGATATTTTCCTTGATGAACACAGAACTGGTTTTCAATTTTCTTTGCCTCTGCTTTTCAGTCCTTCAGAAACATGAGACTGGGAGGTCGATGAATCAACACCTTAATATAAACCAATTCAGAAATGCATGTTGCCCCTCAGTTTCTGGTCCCTTTAATACTTATTTTACTATAATTTTAATACTCGGTGCACTCATGCCAAATCTTAGACCAAATCAAAGACAGATTAATGATGCAAGCTAAATGCATAGTATGGTTTCTCTAGATATTTTTCATCAGCTGGAAAGCACCACAAACTTCTGCCTGAAGATAATTTCATTTGGGCTTCATGTCATCTATTTTGCTATTCTTATCAAATACCTCACTCCAAGGCTAGTAAGAAATAGGGAGCATAACTGTCCTTCAAGGAACAATGAGGCAGGAAATACCTAACCATCAGACTACATACAATTTGACTTGAGAGACTTTTAATATCAGAGAGAGTCATTAAATAATCAAGGCAATAAAACATATCCAATCAAAAACAAAGATCAGATAATCTATTCACACAAGTGTGCAAATTACAGGGCAGACAAATGGTCTTTTTAAGGCTACTGGTGACTTGGGAGGTCAAGTTTTGAATGGAATCATTTACAAATTAATGCAAGTTTATGGCCAAATTTGGGCATCCAGTACATTATAAAATCTAGAAACATTTTTGTCAATTTATCTGTCTGTGTTTAAAAGCTGTAAATAAAGCCAGGACTTGTGAGCAGGCCATCTGTGCCAGCACCTGTTTGAGGCAAATCTGATGTCTCCTCTTTGCAATCTGAATTTTTAATTGTTTCCCATAACTGAACTTCTTTGCAAGTTTTTATTGCACTAAGAAAAATGAAGAAAGGAAAATGAATCAGTTGAGATTATTCCAAAATTGCTTTTGTCAAGAAGGAGGCAATTAGAAACATATATTATCAGACTGACCAGGCTTGACCACCTATTTCCTTTGACAATCAAGTGATCTGCTTAAAGGGCCCATATTCCAGCCAATTTAGCTGAAAGAAGTGCGAGATATGGGACCACTACAGCCATCTATCTAGGCCTTAGCAAAGATCGACTGAAATTCCAGGTCAGTGAGCATTGACAGAGGTCAGGAATGTAAAGTAAACTCAAAAAAGCGTTCACATTCTTTAGCTTCTGAGCAGTGTGAAGCTACCCAAATTTTATCACTGATACCATGGCCTGCCCCTAACGTGAATACAAGAGGTCAGCAGCTGCTCTGAAACTCAGGTGCTGATAACATGACTTTCCCCAACAGCTTCTCTCCCCCCGACCCCTCCCAAGATGTTAGTGTATTATTTGTGGGGAGCTAAAGCTGGAAACTCCTTTCTGCATATACAGCCTCTACTGATGCTGAGCAGCACCATCAAGGGGACAGCGGAACGGAGCCTGGCACACACCAGCCAAGAACCTGGCTCCAAAGACAGGCATGAAAAATGAAACTGCCCATAGAGGCTTGGCACCTGTGTTTTAGCAAAGCTGATTGGAGCCATCTGGCTGCTTACTCGCATGAAAAGTGGGAGGTTCACAGCACCCATTACTTATGTTGGCATATTCCAACATTTTGATTTGTTGGACCCTCTATGTACTTCTGTGCAGGAAGAGATACAAACTCTGTAACCTTTTCATGTTGCTTTTTTTCTCTCTTCACAAATTTACTTCAAAGATACGATTTTGAAAAGTTGTTCCCAAAGCTGGAGCCGAACTTTCTATAATTATACTATGATAATGACATATTACGTACACCTTTCCTAGATAATGCTTTCATTGTACCTCTTCTACACTTAAGCTGCAAAATAAACAACTCAGCTTTGCGATTATCATACACATTCTCTTCTAAATCATTTTTGCCTGGCTCCAGGCATAAACAAGATAGAAATTAGTTTGTATTATTGTGACTTGATGAGAGAGATCTAAAGATCTACAGCTCCAAAGATTTCAAAGTGGTGGTTTCCTGTATCTAGACCGCAGAAAAAGGTGTTGTGAGGAGCTTTTTTAATGATTCATGTTACCCTTGAGATCAGCTTGTCCAAAACCATCAATCCTAATCTGTTCAAGGAAGGGTGTGCCTACTTGAATCATGCAAATAAACCCAAAACAACCTCTCCAGCAAAATATATTTTGAACAATCCTATTAAGAAGGACATAAATTTCACTCATGTTAAACTTTTAGGACTCTTTTAGGATCGCAGTGTTGTTTGTTCAAGTAGGCATCCTGAAACTAATGGTACACCTTATGTTAACTGGGATTTGAATAAAAACTTTCTTTTTAGTATTTATTTATTTTGAGAGAGAGACAGAGACAGAGAGAGAGAGAGAATTGCAAGCAGGCTCCACACTGTCAGCACAGAGCCCAACTCCAGGCTTGAACCCATGAACCGAGAGACCATGACCCGAGCTGAAACCAAGAGCTGGATGCTTAACCAACTGAGGCACCCAGGAGCCCCTGAATAGAACTTTTTTAAAAAATTGTCATTGAGCATGTACTATGCATTCCACAACTATTTACCCAGAAAGTTTAACCCAAGAGTATTGGCCACATTTCACCTGTAAACACATGAAACATGTTGCCTAGAAATCTCCTTTTGGAAAGCTAAAAAAGACATCCAACTGCCATGTTTGGAGTGTACCCCTGCCTAGATATAAATTGACTTCCAGATCCCTTCAACATCACATGATTACACAAAGTAAAAGACCTGGTGTGGGAAACAAACTGTTGTTGAGGAAGCTCGTTATCCTTTGTAGTTTAATTAGCATATTGTTATTAAGCACACTAGGTTGTCCATCTTTTTATGCTTGGGAAAATTATTTTATTTCTGAGCTCAGGCTTTTCATATGCAAATGGAGATAATGATATATACATTAGAAACATCATGGAGAACAATGCCCCGTGTATAATAAATGCTCAAGTAATAGGAGATTTATTGTTGTTGCTACTGCTACTAATGTCATTGATGGAATGTTTCCTTTGCTCAGCATCCTCAGGGGTGTTGGAAAACACCAAAGACAGAAACTGTGGCCTAATTTAATTCAACTTTAAATGCAAAAGGTGATTTTTAAGAAATCAGGTTGATAAACGTGAAAAGATCTCCTTTTTGCCCTTTGTTATTTGTACTGAAACTAGCCTTGAGTAGATGAGGCGTGCTTAATCATTTTTGGAAGACATTCATTTTATTCCCCCTTTTTTCCTTTTGGGAAGATAAGATAAAGAGTCCATTGTGTTCACATCTCCTCTTTGCCTTCCCTCCTTTTTCACATTTTCCTGTCCTTTCCTCTCCTTTTCTCTTTGTCTTTTGTAGAGACCAGAACGTAGTCCCAGAACGTAGTCCCAGAGAGTAGTAGGCCCACCTACTCTCCTAACTGCTCTTATAGCAAGATGGGGCTGGGGAAAACAAGACTTCACAAAGGTGTCCCTATCAAGGATCTCTGGGAAGATAATTACCCAGGGGTGGCAGCAGCAAACAGGTTAAGGGCCCTTTAAGTACATCACTCTCCCATATGGGGTAGGATATGACAAAGAGAATCATTCCACTTCTTTACTCCATCAGAGACCCAGGCTGTGTAACATAGACTGGCAATTAATAAAATATAAAATTTGTTTATTTCATGGTAACATCCTGCTATACATATATTATTTATTATTCATACATATATTATTATCATTGCTCAGACATATTGATCAATCTTTATTTCCTAACTGAAAATATAAAGCCCACAAGTGACACTTCATTATGTATTATTTGGCATCTCTAAAGTTGATAATGAAATTAGCACTGTTTTAAAAATAAAACTCCCAAGAATTTTTCATTTATGTAGTGGTAGAAACACAAAATTGAGACGCACAAAAAATAACAGAATACAAAATAATGGTGGTGAATTGAGTCTCTGTCCTTGATTTTAAATGTGAAAGGCATTAAATTTGCCCCTTTAAATATTTCTGAATAGCTGTTCCTTACAGTAATATCTCACATTATGCTTCTTAAAATATGTCTCCCAAAAATATCTCATCTACTCCTGATTGTATAAATAGAATAAAACATTACTACCTTTATTTACAAATATAAAAAAAAATGAGGCTCAGGGATATTATGTGAATTGCTCAAAATCACACTGCCACTAAGTGTGAGTCCAGGACTAGAATGAAGCCTTTAGAAAAGATGGTACCATGTCTCCAAGAAGATTATAAAGTGGGCCTTCAAATCTAAAACTAAAAAAACTCATTTGTGTTCTATCTCTTAAGTCTGACCCTCATTGCCATAAAGAGCAGAACAGACTACCAAATACTGGGAGGAGAAGAGTTGGGAGAAAATGTGTTGTTTATTTAAAGATCTGAGCATTACAAATCTGGAAGATCAGACACCTGCCTAGGGAAGAGAAAGGAAATAAGAATGGTATCTGATAGATGAATCAGAAATTAGTGTTATTAAGTTACTGTTATTAAGGAATATTAAGGCACTTTTCTAGAAACTTTCCATGGATTCGTTCATTTAATCGAAGGCTGAGAAGAGCTTGATCATTCACTGGGTTCTGGCCAGGACATTCATCTGTGCTGTGCAAATGAACGCAGAATTAGAGTCCTGAACAAAACAGATGGATATGTGCTGTTGGATTTTGGAGAGAGCTGATTGTATGCAGAAAAGCACCTGGGAAGATGACACTCATGTTAAAGCAATGTGAGCCTGAGAAACAAATTGTTGATTGACCCATCTCAGAACTGGGAAAACAAGATGGCCTGCTTCAGAGGAACAGCATCTCTGTGGGAAGTTAGGAAAATGCTGGCCCTTACCCACTGAGTCAGGGACCAGGTCTGAATTCAAGGGTACAGGGAGAGGGGAGCTCCCCAGTGGAACAACCCAGCCAGAAACAATTGGGATAAACTGCAATCCAAAACTCAGACAAAAAAGCTAAGAATTTCTAAAGGGACTGAGAAAGCTGCCAAACCTGGCGGTGGTCCCAGCCAGATCTACATCGTGCCAGTATCTAGGCAGCTTGATCTGACATCCAAACCAAATAGCTTGAAAATGCCTAATCTCAAATCAGATCCAAAGCAAGGAGAGTCTAGCTAATCCCGCTTACATTTCAATGGGACCTAGAGTTACCATCAACAAAAAAACTGACTTCTTTCCATGGTTTGTTCTGTGTTGCTAACCAAGGTCTATGTTACTGTAGGTAACAGCCCTAGCAAACACTTTTGAAAATAGCTAATGGTGATATGTACTTAGGTCAGAAGAAGCAGTGTGTGAGAGCTAGTGAGGAAGCAGCATCTAGCCTGGAAAGGAACAATGAAAAGAGGAATCCAGGGAGAAAAGAAGTGATGGTAACAAGTAGTGGGAGCGAGTAGATCACAGTTCTCATGTTTGACAGGAAAAAAAAGGTGGGTTGCAAACTGATGATAAAACCCAGAGGCTCAATCAGGAGCAAGCCCTGGGTCCCTAGAGCTGGCTCTGGAGCAGCCACCTTTTCCAACTCATCACCTACCTGCTGGAGCAGCTTTATTAAGTCTTAGATTCTCAGTGCGGTTTAGGGTTTCTCTGTTAGAAAGAGTAAAATGAATGAGGGAGAAAGACTCTTCCTAAGGAACTATATGATGAGAAAGGGCTTCCTCCTCTCTCATACTCCATTTGGTATTAGCTACCAATACCAAAGGACAGAGAAAATAAATCAGCACTATTTCCATGAGTCTCTTCCCAAATAATAAGCTACAGAGCAAATATCATTCCAGAAACCACTCTTACTCAGTATGAGATTTTTCTTCCTTAATTGTGCTTTTGGTAGAGTGATTTTTTTGATTACCATGTGCCTGCCAGTCACCATTTTAAACATTTTACATATATTATCTCATTTAATTTTCATTATCTATACTGTTTTACAAACATGGAAACTACTAAATTACCTTTCTAACTTTTTACTGAAAAAAAAAAAAAACTAAAGAAAAATGGGGTCATGAAATTGAATTAGGAAAAAATGAAATTCATAGTTTAGGTGTAACTGGATAACCAAAGTCACTTTAGTAAAGGGCATGTGTACGCCCAGACAGTGGAGGGTAAAGAACAGATTTCTATGACAGTCGAGGGGTAAAAAAAAAAAAAAAAAAAAAAAATGAAGAAGCCAAGGGAAAAAAAACAGGGACAAACTGATGATGGCATTGCCCCAATTTCCACAAAGGTAGTTAGTGAAAGCTGACTATTCAAATTAAGGTTCCCAGTTGGTTTTTGTCCTTAAATCAGGTCTCATTCATCTTTTATAACCTTAGACAATACATATCATAAGGATCCATTTAAATGGAATATTTAAAATATATTTAAATAAATAATATTTTAAAATTAATAGTTTTTAAAAATCAGACCATCCTAACAAACCATGATTCTTTACAACAGGTATCAGGTAACCTTGTCATAAACATCTTACTAAAGAATTTGCATACATACCAATTAAGTACAAACTTTACTTTCACTTTCTAATAAAAAGCAAACACTTATTAGATTTTTAAATACTGCCAAGGAATGTTCCTAGGCTTAAATGTTCTTTCATAGTATATACTATAATAATACAGATTATCTAAGTATCCCAAACCAAATTATTAAGTAGAACTATACGAAAGTGCTGACAGTCAACTTTACCCACAAAATGGCAATTTCATATGGTTCAAGGTAAAATGATAGTAAGCAAGAGGGGGCAAAAGAAAATCTAACACCAGAAGAAATGAAAACCTAATGCTAACTCCATAAAAATACTTCAATTAATATATTGGGAAATTATAGCACTTGCCTAAAATTTAGTACCTGGCAGATGTGTCCATCAGAATTCACAGATGTCTCAGACAAGTGGTAATTTCGCAATTAACATCTTGGAAGCTAGCCTGATTCTTTCCTGATTTATTACAAATACAAATGTTTTTCATTTCTTTTAAAAAACATTAAATCACCTTGAACCCAGCTACACTGGGACCCTAAACAACGAGCTAATCTTTAGCTATAGAGAGACAGTGGTAGGCTGTTAAGTGAGTATGATGCTAAATGTTTGCAAAAACCAGCTCTCCAGGGGAAAGTGCGTGCGTGTGTGTGTGTGTGTGTGTGTGTAATAAATTTTACTGATATAAAGGACAGGCAGCACACATACAAGTAATAATAAAATATAGGATACTCTGTTGTGAATTGCATATAGTCAGTTGATTCTGACCAAACATAGTTGCAACATCCTTGTTGAATATCCATTATCATATACGTTAACAGGTAGGATAAAAGTGAAACAATGAAGACAAAGTGCTAAACTGGATAATAGTTTTTGAGTGCCAGCAGAACATATACTTGATTCCTTATGCCCCTCACATTTTAAAAGCTGTTATGAACTGAATATTTGTATCGTCACAATATTCATATGTTGAAATCCTAACCCTCCTACCCAATGTGATAGTAGGAGGTGGGGCCCTTGGGAGAAAATTAGGTTATGAGGGCAGAGTGTTCCTGAATGGGATTAGTACCCTTATGAAAAGAGACAGGAGAAAGATGATGGATCTCTCTCTGCCATGTGAAGATACAATGAAAAGACAACCATCTACAAGCAATGAAGAGGGCCTTCACCGAAAACCCAATCTATGGCACCTTGATCTTGGACTTCCCAGCCTCCAGAACTGTGAGAAATAAATGCTTGTTGTTCAAGCCACCCAGTCTATGGTCATTTGTTAAGAGCTCAAGCTTACTAGGCAATGGCTACAGACACCAGACACATTTAATCAGCATTATTAGCATTTTCTCCATCACTTTTTAAAGTCTATAGACAAGTGACAAAACATAAATCAAGCCCTGATTTGAATTTTCTGAATTCTTTGGTGTAAATACTACCACAATGACTTATTGCAAGTGACCAAAACGAAGCCTATGAACAAAGAGTTGGGAAGAAATGACAGCACACCATTTTATGTGTGTTTATATATACACAATAGATGGTAATAACCTGAAGTGTATAAACTCTAGTAGCATGCAATAAAATAAATAGGAAATAGTGAGTCTGAATGAATATTTATTACCTTTGTTTTTAATATCATTATTTAATTGTATACATACATAATTTGATATTTAATACTATCTGTGCTTAACAACTGGCTTGCAAAATTCCTGACTGGCTCTTATGAATAGATAGAAGCAGCTCCATCACACCACTGGAAAATAAAAAAATTTAAAAAAAAATCCCAATTCTAAAGTATACATTGCAGCTATTAACTACTCTATTGCCATCATAACTAAAGAAAGCAATGTCTATTTTCTAGCCTATAACAGTAAAGTGACTGAAGTTTATCTAGGTTTTTCAGTGTTAGAACTAGGTCCAACACTAGATACAAGATTCTCATTTATTAAAATAGTAGCAACAACTTTATAATTCTTTGTTTTAGAAATGTATTCTGAGATATTTCATAGTTAAAGATGTTAAGTAATTAAACCCGAACGTATAAAGGTAATTGTGTAAACTTGCAAGAATAAGTGCCTCTAGAAAACCGAAAATTTATTGGGTACCTGGGTGGCTCAGTCAGTTAAGGGTCCAACTATTGATTTCAGCTCAGGTCATGATCCCACAGTGACTGAGTTCGAGCCCCGCCTCAGGCTCTGAGCTGACCAGCACAGGGCCTGCCTGGGATTCTCTGTCTCTGTCTGTCTCTCTCTCTCTGCTCCTCCCCTGCTTGTGCTCTTTCTCTTTCTCTCTCTATCTCTCTCTCCCCGTCCCTCCCTCCCTCTGAAAATAAATAAACTTGAAAAAAAAGAAAACCAAAAATTTGCCATCTGATAATTTATAATAACGTATTTTAGAGGTACATGAAAGTCATTACTGTAGAATCTCTCTAAGTCAAATCTTGCCTCTGGATATTTAAAAGGAGTTAGGTAACACAAAGGCCAATAAAAACATGTTTAAAAAGGCCTAATCTTATTCCATGCTTCAGGGTGTAAACTGATCAGCTGAAGAGCTGGGAAGGAAGAGCTGACTGCTCTCCCTATTTGCTTTCTGCCTGGCACATGTAACATTTCACAAGTGAAAGGTGAATGACAAAGGCAATTTCAACTTAGCTCTGAAGTATAAAGATCTACTGATAGGATAAAAGAACTGAATGATGGATGGTATCAATTCATTAGCTGTATTCCACATCCAAATATTTTCTCCTGAAGCAGAAAACACTGGCCTCCAAGATCCATCTGTTCTTAATTTCTACTCTAATTGCACTTCATGAAAATGAAGCTCAACCCAGACTGGTGGAAGCCACGCTCCCTCTGCTATATACATTCCGCTTCTCTTTGCAAATACAGCGATATTTGAAAACAATGCACTTTCTTGCTTCTCTACAGTAAGTACCAGCTTCGGGATAAAAAAAAAATTGATCTCCAAATCATGGAATTTCATTTCATATGAAGAAAAGAATAAGAAATAAGATTAAAGACAGACTTTTACTTTAGTTGCCATAATTTTAAAAATAGGCGTTGGGGCTCCTGGGTGGCTCCGTCAGTTAAACGTCTGACTCCTGACTTCGGCTTATAACATGATCTCACGGTTTGTGAGTTTGAGGCCCACATCAGGCTCTGTGCTGACAGTGTGGAGCCTGCTTGGGATTCTGTCTCCCTCTCTCTGCCCCTCCCCCACCTGCTCGCTCTCTCTTGCTTGCTCTCTCTCTCTCTCTTTCGCTCTCAAAATAAAAACTAAACTAAAAAAAAAAAAAAAAAGAATACAGGGGTTGTTTTTAAAACAAAGTATTTGTGACATCAGTTGTAACCAACTGGTCATCCTATAACATTTCCAGCCATTAAACTCTTCAAAATGCAATTAAAAAGAAAAAAAAGAAAACAAAGACATACATAAAAAATAAAATATTTCCAGTCAGCACCAATATTCCAGATAATGATAGAACCATCAAACTGTAGTGGGAATATTTTAGATTAGATTCTTCTTCTTGTCAATGTTTTTTATAAAGAGTTTTATTTTGAATTACTTATTTATAATTTGTTTTGCTTTTTAAAAAATTTATGGTAACAGTTAATGCGTAAGTCACTCAATAAGACTGACCTTTTCATTTGGTTCTATTTAATGACTAGACACTCATTAAGAAACTACAATAATGGAATGGCTCAAAAATACACCAGAGAAAGTTTGCTAATAGTGAGCTCTCTTCCAGCCAACCCTTAATTTTAACACTAAGTCAGAAAACTCAGTTTCCAGAAATGGAGTGGCTAAGTTAGAATTCAGTTTATACAATTCATTTAGTCCACCTTTTCCAGGGCAAAATATCTTACACTATTCTGTACGTACAGATGAGGGCAATGAATTAGAAGCTCCCTTATCTACTCATTTCTCTTGGTACCAAAAAAGACCAGGGGTGGGATGACAGAGAGCTGGTTTTACCAGCCCAATGCTTAGCAACACTTTCACCATGCTTTCATTCTCAGACTTCATTGAAATTAGCTTCTCCCTCCTCAGATTATACCCAACCATGAAATGTATTTGAAACAAAGACAATAATACAAAAGATATTTTACAGAAAAGTCTGCCAAATGCAAGAGTATAAACAAGACACAGTGCCTTTCCTATTACTATATAATGGGGTTAATATCCTACCTTGAATAATTGACTTCATTAAGTAATAAATATTAAGCCTTGGATAAATGATCATTTATAGACTGGACGCCATCTCACATACCAAGCAAACACTGTATGATATTAGAATTCAGAGCATTTATCATATCTTAGTCTATCATCCTAATTCTGACAAACCCCCAAGTCTAAAGCATATTCCTTGATATACTCAAAAATCCACAAGTTTGATGACTCATCTGAAATATTCAGTTGTTTCATCATAGCGTTATTACCAAACCATCTCCGTCAATCAGAATAGATATATATGAAGCAAGCAAGGCATCTTGGCATTTTCAGCCTTAGTAACTGCTGAAATCTTTCCAACAGGACTGCAAACCTGCCCAACTGGATAAAAGTGTCATTAGGAAATGGCAGTGGCATATGAACTTGAGGAAAGAAGAAATATGGTGAAGAGTAAAAACAACAGAGGACACGAGATGAAGTAAAGGTAAGAGATGGAATGAGGTAAAAGAGTGAGGCAAATGATTGGCCCTGCATTACCATTATCAGGGTTGGTAAACATCCTACTTGCACTGGAGACTGTCTTCCCAATGTCAGCCAGGGATCGAAGGTTGGATTTCTTGGTTTGATGCCGGTGCTTCCGGAGCAAAGTATAGGTCACCTTATCCTTAAGGTCAGGTTTCAATAGGCCTGTCTCAATCTGATGGTCAACAATCATCTCTGATACAAAAAAGAAAAAAAAAAAGGCAAAACAAAAACAAAAAGCAAAACTCAGTCACAAGACCACAAAGTTACTTTTTACTCCACCTTTATGGATGTCATCCTCAAATTTTATATCAATATACTACTTTCCAAATTTCCAACTTCCCACTTTATATGAAGGGTAAAGATACAGGACACACAGATTCTAGCATTAATGAGAGAGTTATAAATATTCCACTATGAATTATATGTTTGGAGAGAAAGAATCGTCTTGTCTTTTTTCAATCCCAGTTAATAGTGAATTCACATTAATCACATTCTTCTATGAGTAACACACTAAGTCAGTAATTTACATTTTTTCAATTAGGTAAAAAAGAGTAAGATTAGAAAATTCATGTTCTCTATCATAGCAAGTATGCCAGAAATAAAAGTGATATTTAAAAAAACTTGCGAATATGCAAAATTTAATGTAGTGACATTATTGAATTTTAGATCTGTTTTCCCAAATCCTTCTGTAATGATATATTTTCCTTAAAGTAGGACGAAGTAAAGGAAGACAATACTCTTCCCCATATCAGGTTATGCGAACACTAATTAATCCAATGAAAGAAAGACTAAACTACAAAACTGCCTTCGTCTTTTCTAAGAAGGGAGGCTTATTCTTCTTTTGGATCCAACAAAAGGATTTCCAATATATTCCACTAATCATTTTAAAATTTAACCTGCCCAGAATTTTCCATGAAATTTTCACCTTACTACAAAAAAGTTATAATTTCTATTAGTTCTTGTTTTAGAATGGCTTTAATTGGAAAAGATAACTGTGTTTCATAGAAACTGCTCCATGGGGAGCTCTGCTAATGGACAAGATTTACTCTAAAGGAAGAAATCCTCTTTCTCACAAGTCAGCACGTTAGCAGCATGGCAGAAATGCAGCCTGGTCACCACAGGCCAACATTTCCTCTGTCCAGAACAGTGCACGGGACAAAACATCACAAGATATGCAGTGGTAGGACATTATCTCACTCACTGTATGCACGTACTGCTTTTGTCCCCTCTCTAGAACCAGAAAGAACTATGGATCCCATGCCTACCTTTTACCTTTTCAGGTATATGAGTGCATCTAGCACACTTCAACATTTTCCGCTTGGGCAAAGTTCTCAGTATAGAAAAGTGAAGAAGAGAAGAAAAGCTCTTCTCTTGCAAAAGACTGACCAAAAATTGATGGGAACGGGAAGGGTAACACCTCCTAAGCACTGCTATCTCTTTGTTAAGAGAAGTCACAGATGTTCCAGGGGCTCTGCCTGGGCATAACTGCACCACTCAGAGGACCATCTTAATAGCAAGCACTCACAGAACGACCTCACAACCTATAGCTAGAAACTGACAACTTACACAGTATATAATCAACTTAGAAGCCAAGCAGAGGCTGACTCCTGAATTTTCCATTACATGTCTTATACAAATGCCATAAATGTCACATAACACTGGGCCACTTGGTGGGGAGCTTGGGCAAGGCAGGAAGAGTTTCTCCCATAGGAATGTTTTGGTTTGAGAGTGGCCTTTAGCTCTGAGTGTTTTTAACTGTACAAACCCTTCTCAGTGAAACTCTCAGAACTGATCCTATAATTATACAGTTAACCTTCTGTTCCATAGTAAAGTAATTAGGTGCTACTCCTCTACTTTCCCTTTAAGTCTTGTTCACTGCAGAAGGTCCATTTGACAGAAGAACCATAAAAATAAGCAAACGGCCCCAGCGTATTTGTGGCACATGTTATCAAGCTCCTACTCTAATTCCAGGGTTGTGGATTAAAGTGTTTCTTATCTACCCTTCCTGGCAGGGCCTCCCTCTGTGCCTGCCTTCCCTTGTAATCTCAAACCTATCCATACATATGCACAGCCAGCCCTCTGTTACTAATGCCTGGAAATCACCAGTTAGAACAGGTTAAGACATCTGTGTGGCTTATGTCCTTCATTACGTTTCCATAAAACAGCCCACATTACAGGGATCTTTTTAAGTACAAACTACAAAACCTTTCAAGGAAAGTGGGGGCAGTAACATTTAACAGCTACACTGAAATTAAGCCTTCAGTGTTCAAAATCCCACAACCACTACCAATTGGGAGGGAACGTGCCAACCACAGATGATGGCAGAGCTGAAAGAGAACTCAGGAAACACCAAGTTCAGCCTCTTGTCACACAGATTTGGGAAAAGAGGGGGCAAAAGAGGTGACTCGCTCTCAGGAGAAGCCCAACTAGAGGTGCAGCTGCCCAAGTGAAACCAGGTTCTCTGGACTCACACTTTACACCGTTCCCCATATCACACAGTGGTTTTCTCCATTTTAAAAAATAAGCCCTAGGAGCGCCTGGGTTGCTCAGTCGGTTACGTGTCTGACTTCGGCTCAGGTCATGATCTCGCGGTCTGTGAGTTTGAGCCCCACGTCGGGCTCTGTGCTGACAGCTCAGAGCCTGGAGCCTGTTTCAGATTCTGTGTCTCCCTCTCTCTCTGACCCTCCCCCATTCATGCTGTGTCTCTCTCTGTCTCAAAAATAAATAAAAACGTTAAAAAAATTAAAAAAATAAAAATAAAAAAGCCCTAGACCCAAGACAACAGTCAACAAACAAACAAACAAACAAACAAACAAACAAAAACCTGATATATGCACGGGCTTCTGCAAACCAAGAGAATGGTGGTGTTCGTGCAACAACAACAACAAAAAAAAATGGCCAAAAGTGATAAACATTTTTTTTAGTTTTATTTATTTATTTTGAGAGACAGAGAGAATGAGCAGAGAGAATGAGCAGACAGAGAGAATGAGGGAATGAGCAAATGGGGCAGAGAAAGAGAGAGAGAGAAAATCCCAAGCAGGCTCCGCACTGTCAGCGCAGATCCCAACGTGGGGCTCAAACCCACCAATGGCGAGATCATGACCTGAGCTGAAGTCTAAGAGTCAGATGCTTAACTGACTGAGCCACCCAGGCACCCTGATAAACATTTTCAAATGAAATACAAGGTCCAAGAAACATTAAACTTCAAGACTAACAAAGGTAATTTATAAATATAACCAATTATGAGATTTTACTAATCTACCAAAGTGGCCAAATGTATATATGAATGTGAAAAGTGGGTGCCACAGGGAATATTCCACATCCTGAGGGTGATGGTAATAACTAGTACAACCTTTCTTGAAGGCCACTCAGCAAATACGTAAACAAAACCCTTCCATACATTCAAACTCTGAATATTTCACCATTAGAAATCTGTACTAAAAAATAAACAATTTCACGCAACTATAACAAAATGTTCGCTTATTCATTACAATAAAAATTTGAAGGCAACTTAAATGCCCAATAATAGATGATTAAATATTTTGCAGACATCAAAATCATGTTCACATATATATTTAATCACATGGAAAGAAATTCGTGTTTTTAAGTTAAAAAGGGCAGATTAAAGTGTTACAGTATGATCCTATTAGTAAAATAAATTTCATAGGCATAAACGGAGATGTACAAAAACTGCTGTGAATGGTGGTATTTTGATTTTTGTGTGTTCTATTTTTCTGGATTATTTCACAATGAACATGTATTACTTTTGTGATAAAAAATACATTGCCATTTTGAAAATCTAAAAGGTGTTAAAAGCAAGGAACGACATGACTAACACATCTGCCAACACGTACAGCCCAGCAATGCCTTTAAATATAAAAATGAGAACTCCAAAAATAGATAGAGCTACATTTTCCTAATCCATTTCCCATCATAATACAATACCTGAAATGGCTTATAATTTTTTTTAACTTAGGAGGGTAGGAAAATCCTCATGCAGTTGCCTTCATGTGTGAATGACACTCTTTCATTGTAGGACTATAATGATGATAGTAATAATCAAGCTATCAAAATAATCCATGTAATGTTTTATCCTTTAATTATTTTAAAGGCAAGTATTCTTCTTAGCATTCAAAGGGGTTCTCCATGAAGAAAACAAGGAGAGGTCCTGAGGAGAATCAGAACTAGGCTGAATGCTGTGTGTAAGTATGAGAAGTGACACCTGCTTAAACAGTCACATGGTGATAGCTTTGCACCTGCAGAGGGAGGATGCTTCTCAGAAGCAGGCCACTGAGAAGAAGGAGCAGGTGGACTGCAAAGAAAGATAAAAATCATGCTATTGTTTGTTTGATATAATCACACCCACTATTATTTCTTTCACTTCTCCTTTGTGGAGATAAGGGGAGGAGGGGAGATGCATCTTAGAGACTGAACTGTACATAATTCACAACTCTGAATTATCAGCACAACGCAGAACAAAACAGCGGCTTCACCTTCTGCTAGAAAAGGATGTTTTAATAACCAAATAATGGCAATAATTCTTCAAGTTACTGTGCCATCTTCTGTCATTTAAAGCGAAATTAGGGCGCTTTTTTCTTCATGCTGTTTAACCCTCTGTAATGTTTTGATTCTTTGAGGATTTTTAAATATTTTTTTTTTCAGCCAGGGACACTCTTTCAAACACACTCTTCCTCCACCCCTGCAAATTTGATCCTTTTCTTCCCCCCCTTCTCCCTCCCTCCTTCCCTTTCTCCCTTCCTTCCTTCCCTTCCTCCCTCCCTCCTTTCTTTTGCTGGTAATGTATGTTATTTGCCTCTGGATTGCTTTTCTGTATTATCAGCTCCAGAATGAGTGATGGTACTTCAAAGTGACATGGTGGTGCCTAATTTTACAATTTAATGACAATTTTTAAAAGTAAAGAGATGGTGGTTAGAGAAAAAGTCCACAACAGATAATAAAAAGTCATGGAAAACTAAAGTGAGAACATAAAATGCTTAATGAATCTTCCTTAAGTTTAGTGAATACCAGAACCTCTTTCTTTGGCCAGTAGCTAAACAAGGCTCCAATATAATATGGGATTCTGTCTCCAACTGCATGGAAAAGATCAGTCAGTTGCCAAAGATCAGAAGCTCCTTAGGATGGTTCCTTCTAGTACTAAAGACACTGAAGACAGTTTTATAGAAAAGCCCAAGTTCTACTGTAGGACTTACTTTCTTACTTACTGGAAACTGTCTAGTGACCCTTAAACCATAACACACATTCTCCTCCGAGACTGTATATATTGCCTAGCCACAAGTTTAATTCCCATTTTATCCAGCATTTATGCATTCTGACTTATTTTTTCAACTTGTCTAATTTCAGACATCTTTGCTCCAGATTAGTTCTTAAAGTCTGAAAACAGAAATTGCAGTTCTCACTCAAAAACTGGACAGATTTTTGCTAACCATGATATTTTTTTGAGTAACAATCTCCCTTGCAGCAAAACAAATCACCCAGAAAACCATCCCTTCTGTTTGCTTCTGTCTTTGTAGACAGGCTCTTGTTCCCTGGGTACAAAAATCCAAGATCTCTCCAGACAACCATTTTCAGCCTCACTTGCCTGGTCATATGTGAAAAATTCCACATACAGCATTATTTCCTACATTATTTTCTAACCTCTGTGGATGTGGATTTGTAACTTATCTCATGTACAAAGTGAGAGATTTGCAAACGTAATTCCAGGGCCTAGAATAGTGTCTGGCACACTGTAGAAGTTCATGCACCACTGCTGAATAAATGCAGGAACTAATTAATTCTGGCCACCCCATATGAAGACATATTTATACTTCCCCCTTCTCCACGTGTACCTTAAGTGTCTCAGGTTCATGAAAAGTGTGAGACTTCTTTGCAAATGGAGCTAACAAGCTCTCTGAAGAAGAATCAGATACATATACATCAGTAAGATATATGCCTCATTTGACAACTAACCTTTTCTTCCAATACAAATGCTATAGCTTTCCTACTATCTTGCTAAAAAACAACAACATCAGAGATGCCATAGACAAGCCTTTTGGCTATAGATATTCAAAGAAATTTTGTGGTGAGTCTGATATACAAGAATTTTATACTGGTCACTTTCTGTGGGGCCACAATCCATGCTGTCTTCCCCATAATCCCAAATGAGGCACCCTGCAGCCCACTTGGAAAAGTGTAGTCATCCATATAGGTCCAGAGAACATCTAGTTATTGAATTTTCCTGGGAATGACAAACAGAGCACCTGTATCTCATTTTGAGAAAAACATGATCTTCAGTACACCTAGATCTGTAGGGTGATAAGGCAGTTTAGGCCAGGCTTTTGTTAGAAAATGAAAACAATTACTACTGTTTGGAATGTAGTGATGTGTGCTCAAGGCGTTCAACGTGATGAGTTAACATTCACCACACAGCACTAATTGCAAAAGATACCAATGCACCAGGAGGTTCAGTGACTTGCTGGTGGGTGTATAAATGATACTCAGCACCAATGTGACAGGACCTGTCACTATCCCATGTGGCTAGTACATGCGGCTGCTGGCTGCTTGCCCCCCATAACCTTTCTTACATATAGTTAAAGGATCTTGACTTCCACCTACAAAATTAGTACCAACCCAGCAACTAGACTATTTTCCTTCTGACATAGGACATAAACCCTATTTTACGGATGATGAAACCGAGGCCCAGAGAAGCTCAGTGCAATGTCTAAGGTCAGAGTTCTAGAAATCTAGTCTCCATACTTCCAGTCCAATATAACCAAGGATAGGAGCAGGGAGCCTCCATTCTAAATATTAGCCTTCCACTAATAAGCGAGGGAAGTGAATGAAGATCTGTACATACACATTTTGATCCCAATAAAAATAATGTGAAAAATTAAAAGCATAAAAGAGAAGACTGAGAACTAAAAACTGGATAGAAACATGCCAAAATGCTAACGATGGCTATGGAGGCACGATGGATGATTTTTTATTTTCTTCTCAATATCTGCCTATATTTTCCAAACCTGCAACAAACCTTACTAGTTTTATAGTATAAAAAAAGAGAGAAAATAAATGTTATAGAATTCATCTGCATTAATGGACACCCATGGGCAGGTTGGTAGAGCTAAAAAGATGATAAAAACTTTAAACAACATACTTACCCACCAACTGGGGGAGAGAAGAAGCCTCCCTGTCAAGCATGATGGATCCTTTCTCCATACATGTCCTCAGCTCAAATAAGCTGTGAAGGGACAATGTGGCCACATGGGGCTTGCTCCATCTTTCCCCACCCTGTTCCACTTTTTCTTCAAATTTAATCCACCTAGGAACATGAGATTAGTGAGCAGCAATTAAAAGTATTCCAACCTTCTCTGGAAATAGCTACATCAACCCCTCCATCTCCACCCCCACCAGCACTTCCAAAATGTCTCCTTTGATGGAGTCTTAAAAGCTTATTATATCGTTAATTGCATTACCTTTATGAATACACCAAACAGAGTCATTAGACTGCTCCTTCACATGGCGTTAGAGGGAACGAAAATAAACCAAAGGGATCTAAGAGCATCCTCGGTTTCCCACCTGTCTATACATAACCATGAAATCCTTAAGAATGATTATTTTACTAGATTTGTAAAATAACATAGGAAAAATGTGCATTTCAAAATTCTCCATGAAAGCCTACACTATGTAAAAATAACCACCGTTGTGAGAATTCTGTTGTGACTTCACAAGGCAAGTTTCTATAAGGTGAAATATCAATTATGAATCAGTATTTATCTTAATTATTTGAAAAATATGGTGTATGAAGTGGTCAGATGAATATAAAATTCCCCTTTAATACTTAAAGAGGGCCAGCATGTGTTGCTATGTCTTACTTTGTATTTCTCTGCTGACACATGTTCCCTTCTCATTGAGATTCTAATGGAAGCTTTTCTCTTCAAGTCTGGCTCCACATGTTTAAAAATACACAAGTTCAGTGAACACATCTATTCTGATAATAATAGATCTCCTATAAACCTTAGCAATGGAACAAACAACGCACTGTCTTTCTAAGACTCCTAGATATTTTGATAACTTAGCAATATACAAGCAACTTTTTAAAAGTTTAATGGAAATGAAAGCAAAACACATTTGACCGTCTGTATATTCCACATATTACACATACAGACTTTTTCTACACTGGTAAAGGAGAACATGAAAGCATCGTCAGTTTGCTATTCATTATGACCCAAAGAAAAATGCTTCTTTCTCTCAATTCAAACCTTCTGAAAGATATTGAAAAAGATAAAGAGGGGGTTAAAAAAAACTGTTTTTCTACATTCTTCACCCAAAGGTTTAATGATTGAAAAATGTTTTCCTAGAAAAAAACTAAACGCTCACCTAGCACACTAAAGATGAGAACAAAGGGCAGAGATCAGAGGAAGCTCTACATAAGGTATTATTTATAGACTGCTCACCACCCCCCAGAGGAGGAAAAAAAACACATTAGTAGAACCAGGAGTGAAAACAGATCAAGAGATCAACCACAGAGTCAGAGAAAATTTAGAATTTTAATCAAGCCCAATACTCACATGATTCACAAGTATTTTAGCCATATCCAAAGACTCTCTGTCTCTACTCCTCTCAGGAAGTCCCTCCTAGCCAGAGAACTCCCACATGTCAATGGTAACCTTATCTCCAACCTCACCCTCAATTCTAAGACCCTCTCCCTTTCCTCTGTATCCCCCATAAATGTAAACAGTGGAGATTTTTACATATTTTCCTCACAAGTTAAAAAGCCCACATCACCACCAAAGTTCTAAAACTTCAGAAGTGGGCCTTGTTTCTTTCCATAAAAGTAGTTGTGAAACATTCCAAGACAGAATACAAGAACCTTTAATATTCATGTGTATGTGTTGTGTGTGTGTGTAATTAACTTAGTAGTTCTTCCCTTAAGTTGCTATTAGTACTACAGAAATAGAAAGAATGAAAGAAAAATGACAATTTTACATCACACTCTTATAGAATCCTATGGATTTGCCTAAAAGATAAAAGGTAATTGGGTTATTTCAAAAGTAATCATTTTATAGAGTATATTACATTGGTTAACTTTAGGTATATTATCTTTTCAGGCTTGCTCACACAATCTTTAACTATGTTTGTTGATACGTGTTATATAAATCATACATTTTTAAAATAATTTTGAAAAGGGGATGGAGGGTTGGGTTAAACAGGTGATGGGGATTAAGGAATGCACCTGTCATGATGAGCACAGGGTGATGTATGGAAGTGCTGAATCACTATATTGTACATCTGAAACTAATATAACACTGTATGTTAACTAACTGAAATTAAAATAAAAACTTAAAATAATTTTGAAGAGTATTTTTATTGAAGTATAATTGGCATAAAATATCCTAATAATTTCAGGTGTATATTATAGTGAATCATATTTACATTTGATGTAATGATTTATTACCCAAGCTAAGGCTCTAGTATATTAAAAGACTCCATAGTATATAAAACCATGTCAGAATTACATATAAGGATGTTATCTATAGGATTGATTCCTTGTTTTTATTCCTAAGAGAATTCTTAGTAGCTGAGGGAGAGAATCTTTGGTCATGGGATGTAAACCCAAGATAAATAACAAAAGCCAGCTAGAAACTCAGTAAAGGGGACTCAGTAAAGGGGAGTGTTTTAGACAGCCCTCAATTCCCTCTTATTTTTATTGAATGAGTCCCTCTTCCTATCAGTTGCCATAGATCTGTATTGCCAAATACATACAATGTGACAGTGGCTCTTTTCTGCCATCATTCTCAACTGTCCAAACTATGTAAGTTTATTTTTTTATATGCACCCCTATGTTAATTGCAGCATTATTTACAATAACCAAGATATAGAAATTAGGATACATGATACAAGGTACAAATATATATATAATAGTGATATATGATTCTGTACATATGAAACTGGTAATATCATATATACATGATATAAATATAATATATAATATATAATGGAATATTATTCATCCATAAAAATAATGAAATCTTGCCATTTGAGACAATATGGATGGACCTCAATAGCACTTTGCTAAGTGAAGTAAGTCAGACAGAGATAGACAAATACCATACGATATCTCTTATATCATATGGCATATCTTACCATATGGTATCATATGGTATGATATCTCTTATATGTGGAATCATAAATATATAAATATAAATAAATATAAATATAAATAACCAAGCTCATAAATACAGACAATAGATTGGGAGTTGTCAGAGGTGGGAAGTGAAGGATAGGAGAAATGGATGATATAAGTTTAATAAAAATTTCTTAAAACAAACAAACAAAAAAAGGATCAAAACCCATGCACTCTTTTGTGACCAATCTGTTATTTCACTCCTCTCCACAGTTTGTATTGTAGGTCACCTGATTAGACTTAAATATGACTTTAAACAAGTTTTAAAAGTACATTTAGAATCATAAATGCCAACCAGCTGGGATTTATGGAATAGCATTAGTCACCCTCCCGGAATACACCAGCCCTTTAGGTCAAGATTTAATCACAAATGAATGAAAATGTAAAATCTCAAAACTAGCCAGTTCCCTAGAATCTATGTTCCTAAGGGATAAGTATGATCTCATAGTTCAGTTTAGCTTCTATTCCACTTTGAGTTCAGTAAATATTAAATGCCGTGATGATGTCATATCATAGCATAGCTAAGGACATAAGGGAAACTCTAGGATAATGACTATTAAATTCCTTCAAAATCTATTGTTCTGATTGTTCAAGGAATCGAGTATATTTCCAACATATGCCTTCAGACATAAAGTAATAGTTTGCCCATTTAAACAGATTGTTCGCATATAGTTTCATTCCAGAAACTACACATGCTATGTCTATCCTCTTCACATTATCAAGGACAAATTTGAAAAAAAAAAAAAACTGAAAACTACTCAATTCAAATCAGAACCCATTAAAGAAAAGGCTAAGGCAAAGGTGCCAAAGTTCAGCCTATCCGAATG
The DNA here is from genome assembly GCF_018350195.1 of Panthera tigris. Classification (NCBI taxonomy): domain Eukaryota; kingdom Metazoa; phylum Chordata; class Mammalia; order Carnivora; family Felidae; genus Panthera; species Panthera tigris. Next base: position 146,933,896 of record NC_056663.1, read on the forward strand.
CCAATGAATTTGTTAAGGTGTCCCAGAACCATGTAATTACATTTTTTTAAAAAAACAGACATTTTTATTATAAAATGTACTATAAGCTACTATCCACCCTTCATAGTAACTGTGCATAACAATATATTTGCAATAAAGTTTCCTACTTTTCCTTTTGTCTTGGTACTTGACATGTTATAGGAAAATTTATTTCAGAAGTTAGATTTTTAAATGCTTGCAATTACAAAACTGTTGTAACCTTGCAGGAAGAGTTTCTTAGGTAAATTTTATTTATTCCAAGGTTGGAAGAGAAAGAAGATGAAGAAGATGAAGAAGAAGGAGGAGGAGAAAGTACACTCAGTTGAATGTACTTTGAGTGACTGCCAACCAAACGGTATCTCTCTCGTTTATTGAAGAAAAGAGAAGGCCCACTGGGACTCACTGAATTTTGCAACTTTCCAATCATATGATTAAATGTAATTAAGAAAAGACAAGACCTCTAACTTACATGCATGCCAATTTAACAGTGGAAAATAGATGTGACCTTTGCCCTAGAATATAATCCAACTATATAAGACTATTAAAATAATAAATTTCTTGCTAACTAATAAGTGCCTCATTACACCAAAGAAGCCAAGGCTAGTGTGTATCTGGGATAAATTATGTTTTTAAGGAGACCTCTTAAATTTCTAGATCAACTGTGAAAGTTACTGCAAAACAGTGTATGTAACTACAATTACATAGATGATTAGATTCCTTTTCCTTCAGCCTTCTTGTTACAGAAGAAATAAACTTGTTCTGAAATGGAATGTTCCAAAGTAATCCAGTAGAGAAAAGACAGAGAAGTCAGTATATACTGGGAAGAGAGCAGTCTCTCTCCACACCCGCATGGTAAGTGCACATATCTATGCTTGATGGCCATGCCCTATAATCAGGTTTTCCAAAGATAGACTGGGTCAGTATGCCAAGTAGAAACACAAATGGGTGTTCATTTGTGCTGTCCCACTGGAAGTAAAACATCAATACCCTTTTCCTCTGTTGGCTGGCTTTCTTGTTGAAACTTGTGATGGCTTTCCTTTTTACCCAGGTTTGGCAGCAAAAACTGAATCACACTGGGAGACTGGTCTTTAACATATATTCTCATAACAGTGAAGTCCAACATTACCCATATGAATATTCCCTGAAGGAAAACTGAAAGCCAATAACCATTTTTGCAGAGACGTCATTGTCTCAAAGAAATAAAGAATGTGAGGGGTGCCTGGGTGGCTCAGTTGGTTAAGCATCCAGCTTTGGCTCAGGTCATGATCTCACATTTGTGAGTTCAAACCCTATGTCGGGCTCTCTGCTGTTAGTGCAGAGCTTGCTTTAGATCCTCTGTCTCCCTCTCTCTCTGATCCTTCCCCTCCCGCTCCCCCTCGAAAACATGTTTGTTTTCTCTCTCTCTCTCTCTCTCTCTCTCTCTCTCTCTCTCTCTCTCTCTCTCTCTCTCACACACACACACACACACACACACACACACACACACACACACAAATAAACATTTAAAAGAAAGAAAGAACTTGGGGTGGTAGGAGATAGCAGTAGCTCTTCTTCCTGGCTTTGGGCCAACACCAAAGCTAGACCATGGCTTATTCTTTTGCCAGTTTGTATCATGAACCTATTAGCTAATGCCTAGCCACCTTGAAAGTCTTAATAATGAGCATAGGCTTCTTCACTAATACCAAATAATCCATTCTAATTACTGCCATATTACTAAAGGTCAGTACTCGAATGACCTAACACTCAGGAATACACGAATACCCTTCAAAAAAGAGTATTCTCTGCATTCCACTGGTCATATACAATTTCTCAGGTCTAATCATTCTATCCTTTGCACAGTCTTCATTTGTGCTCTATGTTAGAAGAACCAGTAAAAATTCAAAGTTTTAATTTTTAGGAAAGGGAAAAGTAGGGGAAAGATGTTAAAAAAAAAAAAAAAAGAGGGTGGAAGAGTTGGCTGTGCTTCAAACTTCATATAAAGAAAGACTTCCCTTGTGGCTACTGTGCCTTCCAGAAGTTAAATTGGGATAATTTTCCTACTACTGAAACCATTCTCATTATTTTCTGAGACACAGAGCTTAACCTGAACTTCCTGACTAATACTGAATATGCTGTAGTGCTGGGAATCCATATAGGATATTTTTGGTCAAATCCAATCATTAGCCAACTAAAAAGTATAGAGCATTACAAAGGATAGTATTGTGTTTTCTGAGTGTATGGGCTCACAGTAGAAACTGCATTAAGCTAGAGAAGTCTAGTGGGTTAGTTCTCTATGGAATAAAATAAGTCTATGAATTGGGGTCTCCACAGAAGGCAAAGATCTCAATTTTAATAGTCAGCCAGAAAAATATTCATAGAACATTTTCACATATAAAATGAATCCCTTCTAAATACTAAACTTTTATTAGTCTGAGACATTTGAGAGCTTTTAATGGAGGAAAATCTCCTATCACATCTGGAAACTGGACATCATAAATGGTGGTCAGAAATTACTGCAAAAACATTCTGAAGCAGAGAATGTTCCAAGAACTAAAGATTACTAAAAATCTGAATCCGTTCTGGAGGTACAATCACCTTCCAGCCTCCCAACAGGATCTGGGTGGAGCGGACTACTAAGAATCAAGGTACTATTTCTCCATTCCTTCATTCTGTTAGAACATATTTCTTGACTATGGATAGTATCCCAGGTAGTTGTAGACTAGAAATATAGTGGTGAACAAAAAAAACAAAAAATTCCTGCCCTCGTGGAACTTTAATTTTATTGGGAAGAGAAAATAATAAGATATGCAATATGCTAAATGGTGGTAAGTGCCAAGGACAAAATAACAGAGGATGGAGGTTATGGAGTGTTGGGGGAAGGTTTCAACTTTAGATGGGGTAGCCACTGAGAAGATAATATTTGAATAAATACCTGAAGGAGGAGGGGAAATGAGCCATGTAGATAACTGGGGTTGCAGCAAGGTGAGCACTTCAGACAGAGAGAACAGCAAGTGTGATGTCCCTGACACAGGAACATGACTGGACAGTGAGTGAACAGGGGAGAGAAGCAGGAGATGAGGTCAAAGATATCATTGTGGATTGTTCATGAGGGAGATAAGGCCAGGTGCAAAGAGATGGACTAATTAGGAAGCATGTGCAGTAATCTAGATGAGAAATGATGGTGGCTGGGACCTGGGTTGTGGCAGTGCTGAATGTGAGATGTGGTGAGATTCTGAGTATCTCGATATCTTTGAGGGTAAAATTAATAGGAGTTGCCAACGGATCAAGTAAGGGGTGTAGAGAAAGAAGGCAAGGAAAACTCCAATGTTTCTGGCTTGCGTAACTAGAAGAATGGAGTTGTTCACTGCGGTGCAAAACTCTGTAGGAGAAGCAGATCTGAGGCAGGAAGATTAGCAGCTCAATATTAGACATGATATTTTGAGAAGGGGATTAGCCATCCAATTATTTGTTTTCAGTCATATAAGGAAAGAATCTGGGCTAGAGAACTTAAGACAGATGGCATCAGCATATTGATGAATTAGTTTGAAACTTCAAACATAGGTCCTCTTCTGAGTTTTACCAATGGTGTGCTAGGTACCTTGGGTCTGTCATTCAGCTGTTCATCAGTCAGAAAGAGATGACATCAAAGAACTCCAACTTTGGTCAAGTAATGTTTCTAAGAAAGTATTATATTTAGCACAGTTGTTTCTAAAGGCAATCGGTTCTCAACTAATCACACTTAAAAAAATATGACTGAGCACCTATTATGGTGCCAGGCACAGTGAGGCACTAGGAATACAGTAGTGAAAGACAGACATGGTGGTCCCTGCTTTCAGATGAATTGGTGTAATGAAGAAGACAAAATGAAAACAATAATATTATATCTACATTTAATTAACCAATAGTGAGGCGTCTGGGTGGCTCAGTCAGTTAAGCATCTGACTTCGGCTCAGGTCATGATTTCACAGCTTGTTGGTTAGAGCCCCACGTTGGGCTCTGTGCTGACAGCTCAGAGCCTGGAGCCTGCTTCGGATTCTGTGTCTCCCTCGCTCTCTCTGCCCCTCCTCCATTCGCGCTCTGTGTGTGTGTCTCTCAAAAATAAACATTAAAAAAAATGTAAAGAAGTTATAGAGTGTAGACTAGAGTGAGTCTATTTCTTCCTGGAAAGCACCCCCCTCCCACCAACAACACATGGTGTACTCCCACCACACATTCTCTCCAGCAGTACAGTCTCTCAGGGATTGATGACATCACCCAAAAATGACACCTGTGTTGTCAAGGAAATAAGTCCTTAAAGATGGTAAAGTATTCAAAATTATGTGAATCTTTAAGAATCTTAAACGAAAGTACAATGTCCGTTTCACTCAACGTTGAATTACCTACACAGTGAACTGTTACCTCCTCCTTTCTGAGGCCAGAGGTCACATAAAATAGAGCCTGTCTTTGACTGAAAGAAAAAGCAGAAAGCTACACCTGAAGTCTACTCTATGATAGGTACTCACACAGGAATTTCAAGATGAGAATAAGAATAACAGTAGCTCTTCTGGTCACAACTGACTATACCAGTATACACACAGGGATGGAATTATAGAGCTATGAGATATGCATGAAGTTAGAGAGGTGCAACGCAGTATCACCCTCAGTTGATAGAACAGGGCACTCAAGCTCGGGAAGACTCCATGAGTACATGACTGGCCCAAAGCTAAGTAGCCCATTAGCACCAAAGCTAAGATTAGACCAAAATCTCCCCAACACTTAATTCAGGCTGCGCCAGTACAATTCTTACTATGGTTTTTTTTTTTTCTCCTAGAAAGAAGGAAAAGAAAAAATTAAATGGAGATACTAGTAAAAGGTTCCAATTTGAAGGCCTTCTTTTGGAGGATGTTTTATGAACCCAAGGTGTACTTTATGTAGGACTTTTAATACCCAGGTTATAGGTACTGAGAGAAAGGAATGAGAGAGAGTTACTGTATCATGGAAAGAGGTCCTGAAAAACCAAGAATGAAGAGCTTCAACAGGGAGCGTAAGAGGTGGAGAAGTAGAAATGTGCTACAGGCAGCTTTCTAATAAGGAGAAAATATTAACAGAAGAGTTCAAACAAGCACACTTGCTTTAAGTGTCTGTATGTTAGAAAGACAGTTATCCAGCAAATGGAAAATAACATATTTAAGATGAGGTCTCTTTCCTTAATGCTACTAGGAGGGCCAGGAGCAAAATGTAATGATTTTTTTTTTTCTGAGCACAGTTTAAATTATGGAAGATAAGAGATTATCCATGGATTCTACTCTACTTTTTTTTTTCTACTGAATTTTTTTTAAAGCAGATTGTTTCCACATAGATAAACTACCTAGAAATTCTTGGTGAGAAATAAAAGCTTCTCTACCATTATCAAATGAATTAATTTATAAAGCTTTTCTACTATTAAAAATCCTAAATGGCTGAAGACATTCAAAAGTACTTTACAACAGGAGCACCTGGGTGGCTCAGTCGGTTAAGCATCCGACTTTGGCTCAGGTCATGATCTCACAGTTTGTGAGTTCAAGCCCTGTGTCGGGCTCTGTGCTGACAGCTCAGAGCCTGGAGCCTGCTTCAGATTCGGTGTCTCCTCTCTCTACCCAACTTGTGCTCTGTCTCTCTATGTCTCTCAAAAAATAAATGTAAAAAATTTTTTAAAAAAGTACAACAGAAATAATAATAAATCCATAAACCTACAGAGCACAAGTCTCAGTAACTAAACAAAAATTACCAAAAAAATCCAATTAACTTGATGAACACTTGATTACAAATGATATGATGCATGAAGCTTTTAAGACATGCCCCAGAAATAAGGTGCCTGGCTGGCTCAGTCAGAAGAGCATGGGACTCTAGATCTTGGGGTCATGAGTTCTAGCCCCATATTGGGTGCAGACCCCAGAAAATAAATGTTCTTCCTTTAACTCCCAAAAGAACCTCATCCAGTAAAGGAAAGACTATTGGGTTAGTGGTTCTTTATATCTCATCAACTTTTACTGATCGTAGATGATAAAAAATATATTTCTTTCTGGTTCTAGAATGACCTAACAAGAACCAGAACAGCTGACATAAATCTCTTTTCCATCTACATCTGTTGAAGACTTTCACTTATTTTGCTTTTTTTTAAACCCAAAGCCATGATAATGATTTGACTTGCCTCACTTCTGATTATACTGAACACACTTGAGACTCTTCAGTAAGATACAGTGACCTGTGTGTGAGCTTCTTTTGCTCACTTCTTTTTTCCCAGTACTTCATGAGTGCCTGACATATACTATGCATTCAAAAAAACACGGGCTGAAGTTAACTGATTTGAATTAAATTACAGACTATAAAAGGCGTGTCTTAACAATATTTTTCTTGTGAAAGTGAAATATATTGAATCTCCATGTGACTATGACAGTGAGAGACCAATAACTGCATTATATCTAAGTTTTTATATTATATAATTGCTGTATATCCTAGAATTACAGCGTGGAGTATATAACGGAGTCTACATCCAGAAAGAAAGTAAAGCTCTATTATCATGAGACAAATGAAGCCTTAGATGTATCGGTAGTGCTTAACAATTTACAAAGTATTTCCATATGTATACACGCATATAGACATGTATATAAATATCCATGCTATAATTAGACAAATATTAAGTAGTATTACACTTACATATATTATCTATCTTACATTGCGTTCATATATATTATATGTAGTAGATCATTTTATTGATGATGAAATCAAAGTTCTGAGAAACTGCGTACTGGGCAGCTAACAGGTGAGAAATCTGAAATTGAACTCAGGTCTCTAAACTTCCAATTCAAGTGAACGTTCTACTTGGCTTTTTGTTGGATACTTAAAAGATAATATATTTTCACTTGGAATAATGGCAAGTTTGTGGATAAACAGTCATTGTCTTTGCAACCTCCCTCCTAACTGGGAATGGACAAAAAAATCAGACATGATTTCACAAGATACCCTGGCATGTGGAGACTGTGGACACATATCTCTAGCCTATCATGTTAGGGTGCTTGAGTTTATCTAAGACATTTTACTATTAAACAGCATACGAATGGAGGTTTACTTCTAATTCCTTATAAAGGTTAAAACTGTAACAACATGAATCAATGAAACAATGTTCCAGCAGTGAAATAAAGGGTGTCCTGCATCCACATCAATACAAAAGAGAATTAAAAGAATCCTTTCATTCCTTAACCCAGCCAACATGATGCTCATCAGTTATTCAAAGTGTGAAGGAGAGAGAAAGATGCTCACGGACAATAATCTTGCCCTGCATTTGATTCCCCAGGTCAGCAGTGCACAGCCAGCCATGCCTCACCTCGCTGTCTCCTTCCACTCCATCTCCTGCCCATCCACGGCCAGCAGCTCATCCAGTTCGGTGAAGAGTTGAGGGGGTGCGGGGCTGTCATCCTCCTCACCCAAGATGAATCGGATACGTTCTGCAGCAGGAGAGACTGCGGAAGTGAAAATACTGCGGTTAAACACTGGCTGGACAACCCTGAGGAAAGTGTAGCTTCGAGCTCTTCCTCTGTCCCCAAGGCTGTTGGACTTCCAATCCATGTTTTCCGTGGACATCCTCCTTGCTGGGCCTCCCTTATCCCCAACCTAAAGACAGAAAGAACTCAAAGCCCTTCTCTGTTCCTTCAGTCCTAAGCTGTATCTCAGCTCGCCACCGCTCTCCAGGACAGGGCTCCGGTTCTGTGTGGAGTGTCACAAAGAACCTTTAGCCCTCAGATGAGCTGAGGTCCAACCACATGACCTTCCCTCCTTCCCCACTTATGACCCATCCAAAATTAGTAGACAGAAACCAGCCTGAGCCAATCACTTCTTCTACAGCAATAGGAGGGGGCAACAGAGCACTCCAATCCTGAGTTACCCCAGGCCCTTGCCTCCCACCCACCCGCCCTCTGTCCAATGCCTAAAGCTCATGCCCTCACAGGATCCTCGCTGCCCGTAACTTGCTAAGTGCAAAGTTGATGAGGGAATATTTAACAAGATGGGGCCTCTTCTTTACATAATGGCAGTACCCAAAAATGTTTAGTCACACTTCAATACACTTGAAAAACAAGCCCAAGTAAACTATTGTACACCTGAGGAAAAAAACCTTTCTGACACACTCAAGCACATAATTGAATGCCCTACTAGCTCCTTTTGACCCTATCTCCTGAAAATCTTGTAACAAAAAATTAACTAGAACTTCTCTCAGGTTGTGGTTAATTTTCCCTTTTCTTTTTTTTTAAGGAAAACATCTGAAAACTGATGGCCATATTACAAAACTAAGGCACAGAGATACTCTTTAAAATCCCTGGGTAAAGCCAAGAATGGTATATCCATGTGAATGTAGTCCAGGTACACAGATACATATGTGTGTATACACACACACACACACACACACACACACACACACACGATTGCAGAAATATATGTACTCAATAAAAAAAGAAAATTCTTACCATCTGAAAACTACTATAATAGGACAGGATGCAATGCCACAGATCAAAAAATACTACAAATAAACTCATGAAAAATATTCAACCTAACTAGTCATCAAAACTAATTATTAAAATAATGAGGTGTCTGGGTGGCTCAGTCAGTTAAGCATCCAATTCTTGATTTTGGTTCAGGTCATATTTCACGGTCGTGATCAAGCCCCACATCGGGCTCCATGCTGTCAGTACAGAGCCTGCTTGGGATTCTCTCTCTCTCCCTCTCTCTCTCTGCCCCTCCCCTGCATGCTCTCTCTCTCTCAAAATAGAATAGAATAGAATAGAATAGAATAGAATAGAATAGAATAGAATAGAATGAAATAAAATACATGTTTTACCTATGAAAATGGCAAATATTTTCAAAAATGATCATCCCAATGTTGCCAGAGATTTAGAACATGTACACCAGCACCTCTCAGTTTATGTCACTGGTAGAAGCCTAAGTGGGAATATCTCTCTGAAGGGAAATTTAAAAGGATATGAAAATGTTTTAAAAGTATATATATCATGTGAGCCAGTAATGCTACCACTAAAAAGACATTCATTCCGAGTAATAGTTGTTATCTCAAAGACTGAGGTATCCACTGCAACATTGTTGATAACTGTGAAAAATAAAAGCCTAAATGTCCAAAAAGGATTGGTTAAATAAACTGTATTACAACTATCCAATAAATTACCATGTAGTTATAAAACATGAAGCCAAGATTATTTTTTGACATATATACAAGATTAAATGAAAAATAAAATTGCAAAATCATGCAAATAAAGTGATTCCACTTTAGTAAAGAAAAAAATACACATATATCCACAAAATAAAGTCTGGAGTTGAGAGAGCCCTCACTCTGCATGGTTCCAGTGTGTGTGAATTCCAGGCACCACCATTTAGTTAAAGAACACCAGTCCCCCAATAATACAGTTCAAATTTCAGTTATCATAGTGTGTTAACTGTGAGTAATTGCACAAAGGACGAATTTCACTGCAAGCTCTTCAGTCCATAAGTTACTATGTAAATAACATATATACATCATGATCAGTGACCAATCATAATGCTTTTTGCAAAGTCTGTCAGTGATTGGTCACTGGCCATCTGGTACCCAGTTCATATACAGGCAGCAAAGTGTGTATCTGTGTTGCCTTCCTATCTTTCAATGATAAATTCATATAATATAAATAACCAAAAGAGGGAAGTAGCCAAAAGAGATGAAAGTCGAGTACAGACAAAAAGTGATATGGTAGAAATGAAATCTGTGTCAAATGTAAAAGGGGTTACAGAAGACAGAACGCTGCTCATGGGGAGGTTGACAATGCCGCCAATCGCCATGTGAGAGAATCTAGACACACAGTCAAAAGGCGCACAGCGCAGCACACAAACTTCACAATGTAAATAACAAAAGTGGCTGAACCAAAACAATAAAGATGTCCCAGAGGAAGTGATGCTAGCAAAACAGAAAACAAACAAAAAACCCACACACATTAAAAAAAAAAACTCACATTAAAGGAACTCTCAGAGACATTTCTTGACACGGAAAGCAAAAAGGAGAAAATGTTGAAAGCGGATCCAAACTTAGAGAGGAGTATGCAATTTGGTTGGGAACAGAAAAGATGCTTGCTTCATATCATACGTTGTACAATGGGACGAAGGCAAGCCTATTCAAACTACTTCTGAGAAGATTTTAAGAAGAAACAAAACACTTTAATCTCAATGCTTCTGATGATTTAGAGTGTGCTAAATATTAGTTTTACTATTTTTTTCATTTTCCTGTATCTTATAACAAACAGCAAGAAAGATTTCAATGACACGGCAAAATTTTTTAAAGGTCAAAGAAAAATAGTAGCTTTTCTCATTGATTATTAGGATTGTTTTGCATTAACTTCAGCTTGAATGGTCATATTTATGGCCTCGCACTACCACGCAAAGCAAGGACGGCCTACATATACAACTTTTAAATGTTATACAGTTTATTTCTAGGGCTTCTATTTTCTTCCTTTCACTTTTCTATCTGTTCTGCAGTGTGCACAATTCATTCATGCATTCATTCAGCAGTATTTATGGAGTACTGTCTTTGCTCTAAATAGGCTTAGTTTCAGGCTCTGAAGATAAAGGAAAAAACTTGACAAGATCCTTGTTCTTATCAAGTTTACATCTCTAGAAAGGGATGCAAACATTAACTAATTAATTGTTCAGTGAATAATTAATTGCTTAAATGAATGAATAAATTAGTACATAAACCAAAAAAATATATCTGCAGACTGTTCTGTGTTTGCGGAACATTCAAATAAGATAATTGAATATATATTAATATAAGATACAATATATTTAATTTCAGTAATTAGAGAAAAAATGACTGTGAAATTTCTTAACATCTCTGTGAGAAACAAAAAATAAAAGTTCCAGAACTTTTACTCAAAAAGACTTGCAATGCCTTTCCAACCAAGAAATGGAAAGTGTAATCATTCTAGAGAATCATGGAAGTCATGAAAGAAATGATGGGGGTGGGTAAGAAATGATGAGTACAATTTGGAATCTGTCTAAGACTTCAGACTACTAAAAATGTGGTTATACAATAGTGGTTCTGAAACAGACAATCAGAGATTTGATGGACTTTTCATCAACGTTCAACATCAAAGATTGCTGAGGTAGAACTAGCTTTTGGAAAGGAAAAATGTACATTTAGAGGATCAATTTTTTTGTTCATTTCTAAAAACGTGATGTTAGTCCCCACCTCTAACAGAGAAGAATAAATCTTTCTCCTCATTAGAAAAGAGACTCTACCTGCAGAGCCACAGCACATATCTCTGCTCAGCTCTGATCCAAGGAGCAGTACTCTGAGATCCAGGATCCTCAAATGAGGAAAGCACAACTCACTGCTTATCAGACAGACTTAGCTGTGGCTTCCACACACTGGAATGGAAGAAGGCTGTGACATTACTACCAATTCGCACTCTCTGGGTCTCATGTGTAACTTGTCTTATGTACTAAGCACAGCTTCTGAACGACCAGTATTACAATCCCCTTTGGGATAAAATTCCAAAATCTTGTGTCATAAACTCGCTTGATACTCCAGTAAGTTTCTTTCCTCAGTTGCTCCCCTAAGGTTCCCCAGAAATTAGAAGAGGCCACAGCAATTGTACTGCGAATACAGACCTGTGGGAAGGGCATGCTCTGTAGCCAGCAAATACCCTTCCCCATTTCTAACATCATTCTTAACATAAAGATATGCAGAATGAGAGTCTCCCTAATGAAGGATGTCAGGAATTCATTTTTTCCCCGTAACTTTTTTTTTTTTAACGTTTATTTATTTTTGAGACAGAGAGAGATAGAGCATGAACAGGGGAGGGGCAGAGAGAGAGGGAGACACAGAATTGGAAGCAGGCTCCAGGCTCTGAGCCATCAGCCCAGAGCCCGACGCGGGGCTCGAACTCACGGACTCACAGACCGTGAGATCGTGACCTGAGCTGAAGTCGGACGCTCAACCGACTGAGCCACCCAGGCGCCCCTCCCCGTAACTTTTAATCAAATAGGGAAATGAGCTAAATAGAAGACATAGCATTGAGATTAAGCATATAGACTCTGGAACCAAACTACCTAGGTTTGGATCCAAACTCTGCTACTTTTATGCTGTATGACCTGAGACAAGTTAATTACCCTTTCTGTGTCTCAAGTTCCCCACCTGAAAAACAGGATGGTGATGATCATTATAGAGGCTAAAATACAAGGTTTAAATTAGTTTAAAAATTGCCAGCCCTTACCAGCAAAACCTGACTAGCTTCTAAGAAAGAAAGTACTCACAGATATTGGCCCTAAGAGCCCCTATATGTTGAAAATATATAAGGTAGGAAAGAAAAAGGCCAAAAGTTCTGCACGTGTTACTTCAGTGAATTTAGTAGCTTTGGTAATGAGAACATAAAGGTGTACCTTTCTGGGAAACAGCCAATAAAAGAACAGGGGAAAATAAACCTTTTTAGTCTCACTTTAATACGGGAGGGGAGAAAACATCAGAAAACCAACCTGCATTACAGATGAATAGATTATGATTCTAAGTAATAACTAACCTAGTTTCATCACAAAAGAGAACCTGGAGAAAAATGAAAGAGAGTGACAGGGAGACAGGAAATAAGGGAGAGAAAGAAAAACTGTCAAATTAATCCAATCACCTTTGTCAGAACAGAAGGCCTGTAGATCAAAGCCAAGTTAATGCCTCTAATCTGCCTTGATTTTTTTTTTCTTCTTTTTTTATTCTGCCCTCTGGTTAGAATGTGTTTTGGACTTTTTTTTTTCAAAAAAAACCAAAAATACCCACTCCCACCGCCAGCACCCACAGCACACGTCATGTACACATCGTCACAACCGAATGATTGCTGAGCCTGAACTTGGCCTCAGAGCAGCCACTGTCTATCAATCAAAGATGATGTATGAGAGGACACTTCACCATGCCTGGCTAAACAGTCAACTCTCAGTTTGCCTTTCATGTCACTTTGGGTCCAATCTGTGTGTCCAACCAGTCTCCTACAACACCCCAGAAGTGTCTGGTGACAGAAGAACATACCTGCTCAGTTTTGCACCAAGCTCAGCCAGGAGTCCCAGTGTCACAAGCAAGCTCAGAGGTGTTTATTGCTGCTGTCACAGTTCATCTGCTAACCTGTGTCCCAGAAGATGGGCAACGGCAAGAACAGAAACCTACCCTGGCCCCGTTCAGGAATGAATTTAAGAATTTCCGGAGAAGGACCACAACCTCAGCAGAAGGTAAACAGAATTTTGTGATTATGGGTAGGAAGACATGACTCTCTCTTCCCTAGAAGAGCTGACCTTTAAAGGACAGAATTAATCCAGTTCTAAGTAGAGAACTCAAGGAACCTTCACAAGGAGCTCATTTTCTAGCCAAAAGTCTGGATGATGACTTAAAACGTATTAAGCAATCAGAATTAACAAAGAAGTGGACGTGGTTTGGACAGTGGGAGGCAGTTCTGCTTATAAGGAAACTATGAACAAGCCAGGCCATCCTAGACTAGCTGTAACAAGAATCATGCAGGAATTTGAAAGCAACACATTTTTTCCATAAATTGATTTGGAGAAATGTAAACTTCTCCCAGAATACCCAGGTGTTCTTTCTGGTGTCCAGGAGGAAAAAAGTGTTATGTATAAATTTGAAGTGTATAAAGATAACAATTAATGTGAATGTGTTTTCTGATTTACTTCAAGTTGCTCCCTCTCCCCTCTAATTATATATTTTAATATTAGGAAAAAAAGACTTTGGTTGACTTTAGAACAATGGGTAATTATTTCTTTTTTTCCCCTTAATCTTTTTTAATTTGTTTATTTTTTAATTTACATCCAAGTCAGTTAGCATACAGTGCAACAATGATTTCAGGAGTAGATTCCTTAGTGCCCCTTACCCATTTAGCCCATCCCCCCTCCCACAACCCCTCCAGCAACCCTCTGTTTGTTCTCCATATTTTAGAGTCTCATGTTTTGTCCCCCTCCCTGTCTTTACATTACTTTTGCTTCCCTTCCCCTATGTTCATCTGTTTTGTATCTTAAAGTCCTCATATGAGTGAAGTCATATGATATTTGCCTTTCTCTGACTAATTTCACTTAGCATAATACCCTCTCTTTCCATCCATGTAATTACAAATGGCAAGATTTCATTCTTTTTGATTGCCGAGTAACACTCCATTATATATATACACAACATCATCTTTAACTGGATAATTATTTCTAAGCAATGTGTTTTATTTATTAATCTTAATCTTAACTAGACTATAATTAAGATTAATCTTAACTAGATTATGCCAAATACCATTTGTGGAACTTTTCTCGTTATCACTGTCTGAATACTCATCAAGGATGAGCACCTGCCTAGGGGTAGCACATCTACCAAGACACCAAAGTGGGAGAATCCCCAGATAGCATGGGTTGAAACCACGACCTTTAAAGATAGGAGCAAGACAGATCTGTGAAAAAGTCTGAAATAAATTATACATAGAAGAGCTAGAACTCAGATATTAACAGAAAATTAGATCAAAGTAGGGACATGAATTACTCTATGTATATCACACTTCTGAAAAAAAGTTCTGTTCGCTCAAACAGGAAATCAGTGAGTTGAGAACTCCAGTATAATCCATATGGATAGTGAAGAAGCAGGTAGGAGACCATCCTTTGAAGGTTAAAAGATAAGGTCTGAGATATCTAAAAACTCTGTTTCTGATCTTGGGTGAGATTCCATGAGACACTGCAATACAGAACAGGCTTCTCTTCACAAAAAAAGAATAATAACAGACATATGGCTAAAATTAAAAATTCGAAGGCATAATGAAGTGAAAATGGATAATGCTAGCAACCAAAATTAGTAATTAGAAACTAAACTTCACAAAATTATCAAATTAAAATTAAAACATGTTTTATCCATCATGTTAGCAAAGACTTTAATTGTTAGATACCCAAAGAAATAGCCTTTTCTTCCTTGTAAACTTACATAAACTTTTTAGAGTGTAAGTTAGCAATATCAATTAAAAATCAAAATATTCTGGGTTTGGAGCCAGAACTTCTGCTTCTAGAAATTAATCTTGAACAAAGAGATGGACCCAAGAGTATTTGTGGCACCATTTTTTTTTTTTTTAGCTTAGAAGCAGCCCAGCTGTTGATCAGTAAAGAAACAATGGAAGGAAGGAAGGAAGGAAGGAAGGAAGGAAGGAAGGAAGGAAGGAAGGAAGGAAGGGAGAAAAGAATATACCTGCTCATCTTCAGATCTTTTTTTTCATTTTTCCTGTCTATTTATAGTCTTTTCTCTCCTCTCTATCTAACTCTGACTCAATTTCCAAGGCCCAGCTGAAAATTCTATCTTTTCTAACAACTTATATTAACCATTCACAGA
Source organism: Panthera tigris (assembly GCF_018350195.1). NCBI lineage: Eukaryota > Metazoa > Chordata > Mammalia > Carnivora > Felidae > Panthera > Panthera tigris. The sequence continues at coordinate 146,949,275 of NC_056663.1, forward strand.
AACATGAATCTCTCCTTTATTCAAACCATAACAACACTTTGCCTGAATTATCATTTGGGCACCAACAAATATATATCCTGGCCATTATTACCAAACTTTTGTTGATGTGACCTCTCTCAAAACTAATCACCAAGCTCCTGGAAGACAGAGTTTTGTCTATGTACTTTCCTTAAAGACCAACACAGTTCCACGTACTTAATCATCACTTGAAATATTAATGAGTTAGATATGGATGAATAAACCCTGGACATTTTCAAGTACATGAAGACATAACCATCTGCAAAAGGAAGCCTCCATTAAGAGCTCTGACATGGAAAATACCTCAGTTTTAGAAGCTGTCCTTCTTCCACCCTCCCCTTAATCCATCTTTGCAGTAGCTTGCACAGGGACCAAAATACAGTCACCATTTCCTACTGAGTAAGCTGCAAATAAAAGAATGAACACTTCGACCAAGATATTTTCCTCTGGTAGATGTAATCTCTTCCTACCCTGAGGGACCACATTTAATCTGCACTTCTATTAAGATATTTACTATCCACCACTTTGTGTGTTATCCATTGCTGTACTTGGTCTTTGCACCTCTACCAAGCCAACCACCTGCTTCTTCACTCACCTAAGCTATTCTTGGTGCCCACCTTGTGCACAGTCAAGTTATACAAAAAGAGAGAGAGAGAGAGAGAGAGAGAGAGAGAGAGAGAGAGAGAGAGAGAGAGAATGGATATATGAATAAGAAAATGAATGGAAGAATAAACAATATATATTCTGCCCCAGTTTCTGACAAAAAAAAAAACACTTTCTTTCTTTGCTCCTTTCCTCTGCTTCCCTGAGGCTTAGCAATAATTAAAATATAGTTTTACATTCTCATTTGATAACTTAATATTTATTAATTTTTAGTGTATGAGACACTACGTTATTTGTTGAGAGTATACAAAATATTTTTGAGATAAGGTCCCTAACCTTGGGGAACGATGGGGAAAATGCTATCATTAAGAATGTAATATGCAGGGGCCCCTGGGTGGCTCAGTCGGTTAAGCATCTGACTTCGGCTCAGGTCACGATCTCATGGTCCGTGAGTTCGAGCCCCACGTCGGGCTCTGTGCTGACAGCTCAGAGCCTGGAGCCTGCTTCGGATTCTGTGTCTCCCTCTCTCTCTCTGCTCCTCCCCCGTTCATGGTCTGTCTCTCTCGGTCTCAAAAATAAATAAACATTTAAAAAAATTAAAAAAATTAAAAAAAAAAAAGAATGTAATATGCAGTTACTAACATTTTTGAATGGTTAAATTGTACCAGGCACTGTGTTAAGTGTCCTTCCGTTATTATCTCTTTTATTTTACACAAAAATATGAATTATCTGCTGTTATCAGTATCTTGTATTACTCATATTACAGGCAGGGAAACTGAGTATTTAAGAGACTAAGGGACTTCCCCAAGATCACACAACTAGTAAGTGATATAACCTCAACCCCGCCTGTGTTATTTCCAAGCCCACTTTTTAGCCACTATTCTCTAAAAGATGATCTCATTTTTTTAAAAAAGTGCTACATGAACAGTACAGATAGTAAATATACTGAATTTCAGAAGAGGCAGAAATCATAATGGCATATGAAATAGTCCTAAAGTAAATTAACTGAACATTTGGTTCATTATCCACCAAAAGGCAGTTTGTGAATGTGCCCTTTTGTTTTTGGTCTGGAAAACATCCCACTGTGGCCACCCTACAGGCTACCAAAAAAAAATTTTTTAATAGAAATAATGATGATAATGAACAATTCATACTGAGCATGACAAGTTTACATGCAAATTCCCTTCTGCGGGTTAAATGAAGACCTATTGATTTTGTATTTTCTCCTTGGCAAAATTCACCATCTGGTAAAGTCTTAGCTCTCAAACCAAAGTAATAAAAAGAAATTAATTTTTATTTCTTTGAGTTATCAATGTGCTATCACCAACTGGCTTACATAATTATCATATTATATTTCTCTCCATTCAGAGTTAAAAGTTTGTAGGTCAATACCACGCTGCTAAAACTTCCACAATTTATCTAATTATTAGACCATAGTAATAATCTAAAAATACACTTAAATGTATATATAAAATTCTCAAACTTCAATTTCACATCCCTAACTGTAAGAACTGAGAAATCGCTAACTAAAGCTACATATACAAATAAATCTTTAAAATACACACATGCATTGTAGTGGCTATCGGTTACTTTTGCCCATTCAGTACCCCTAATCTCTTTTTCTGATAACAGCATCCCACTTGCCTTTGAAAAACCATTTTTATACTTAGAAGTTCAATGAGGATGAATCACTCCCTGTGACCCAGGTCTGGAGAATGAGAATGTCACAAATCTTAGCCACAGCAATTAATTTTTGGCTGGACACTTTACCTAATCCAGGACAATCAGAGTAAATAAGTGGCAGCCTTTTGTTGGAATTTCCAGGAAATAAATTTTCACTTTATGCTAAGGTGCCTATAATGGCAATAAACACTTTGAGTGGGGATGACCATCTTGCAACTCTAAGGGAAGAGTCTGCCTGAGAATAAAATAAACATGGAAGAACTCAGAACCAAGGCAGAGACAGGTTACTGGTGCCATTATTTAAGCACCTAGATTCAGCCATGCCTAAAGACAGGTACTTTTCAATCTTACAGGACAACTCCCTTTTACCTTAGAGTAATCTAAGACCATTTTTTTTTGGTCACTTGCAACCAAAAGTGTCCTGATATATATGTCTGTGATTCCATTTTAACAGGTCAGAGTGGAACTAATTCATATAAGCCATCCACATATTAGCATCTTCAAATTAATTGCATTGAAGAACCTGTTTTTATAGAATCCAGGTTTTCTTGGAGTGATCTATACAAGGCATCTAGACTTTCTCCATGCCTTCACATACCTCCACCCCAATAAATCCAGAAAATGACTATTGATTTACATGCTGGCAGGCTCTAGACAGGTAAATTAGATGGTTACTTTTTCTGTTTCAAATTAGCTAAGAAATTGAAACAGCCAAATAGCATTTATTGAGATGAATAATTTTTTTAAATACTTAGGTATCCATGTATTAATAAACTCCCACACGTGAAAAACTGTCAATTATCACAATTATCCTTAATGTGCCATGACATTATTATTCAGCTATAGAAAGTCAATGGTGCGAGGAGCCTGGATTTCAGAACGCTACCAAACTATGTGATTTAGAAGCAGAGTAAGTTCCATTTCAGCTAGCAAAAGGCGATTAAGAACTAGAGTTTGCTGAGACATTTTTGGAAAACAGCTGTGTCCTTAGCCTTTCTTTTTCAAAATATTGAGAAAAATAACTTACCTAGAGTTTACATTACAAAATGTTATCACGACCCAAGTCATAAATATAAGATACCCAAAATTCTTTAGGACAAAAAGGTGGTAGCCCATACATCCCCCAACTTATCCTGTCTTCCTCCTTTATAATTTCTGCCAACAGAGTGGGTTGGAAAAAATGAGAACTAGGCTCCCTGTCAGTAGTGTTAAATGTAGTGCTAAGCCATTTACAAAGAATTAGTCTCAGTGATGGTCTTAGCAGTCAAATAAATTTTATGTATGAAATCCAGACTTTTTGGTCTGCCAAGTCTTTTATTAACTATTCCAATTATATTAATTATATTATTAATATTATTTCAATATTTCAAGAATCTCTACCAGAAAAACATAAAATTCAAATCAGTCATTTTGGGGTTTTGGCAGCCTCAAAAGTGACCTAAACCAAGTAACTGTTATGGACCGAATTGTGTCCCCCAAAATTTATGGACTGAAATCCTAACCCCCATTATGATAGAATTTGGAAATGGGGCTTTGGGAGGTAACTAGGTTTAGAGGAGGTTATGAGGGTGGAGCCCTCATGATGGGATTAGTGCTCTTATACGAAGAGATACCAGAGACCTTGCTTCCTTTTTCTACCCTGTGAGGACACAGTGATAAGGCTGCCACCCACAAGCCAGGTACTTCATCAGGGAACCAAATCACCTAGCACCTTGATCTTGTACTTTCAGCCTCTAGAAGTGTGAGAAATAAGTTCCTATTGTTTAAGCCATCCAGTCTGTGGCATTTTATTATGGCAGCTGTCATGGATTAATATAATAACTAAACTAACTAATGGTGAAACTCAACTTTTTGACTTGTTTCTGGGTGTTTCTTTCCACAATATCTTTTCCACAATATCATTTTCCTTATTTCATTTAAGCCAAGTTTGCATGGTATTCATGAGCCTTTTGGGGGAAGACAGTCTCAGAGAAACCAATTTCATTGACTCTGCCCCAGCTGCATATTACAAGAATGCATGCCCACTAATAAATCCACCTGCCAAGTATTTGTTGGGTCTGCAAGGGATATTTCACACATACTACTTTTGGCTCCCGCCCCACCGTTGATGTCCTCTGTCTGCAAAAGCACCTGGAAAGGTACCACATTAAAGACACTGTCGCCAGGGCACCAGTGTGGCAATGTCAATACCCTGCCAAGGAATTCAGTTCCCAAAGTCCCCCAGGATGTGATCCCTGAGGCACCAAAGCAACACAGTGGTTAAAAAAAAAAAAAAGGCAGGTGACCAAGAAGTCTAGATGAAATACCATGACAGACAAGACGATAAGGATTTGGTAAGTCAGTACAGAGTTCAGGATGTTGTTCTGCCCCTGCTTGAGTCGTAAATTATCTTTTGACACCCACCATATATCAGGAAATTTCCAGAAGAAGAGAAAAGGACGTACTCAAGTAAGGAAGAGGAATTCCTATGACCACGTGCATCTACCCACGTTTACCAACCAAGGTATTAAAATTACAAGTTACCTAATGCCTTATGGATCTGAATAAAAATGAACTTCTGGCTCTTGTGTTTAGCTTTTTTTCTAGTCTTTTGTTCAGATCAAATCATTTTCCCCAAAGACCTGGCTATACCCAGACTTTCTTTCAGTCAATCAATAAATTCTTAATAAATTCTTGCCTGTCTATCCCGGTTATAATTGGGTTTCTAGCACTCTCAACCCAAAGGCTTACTGTTTTATATAGTGCATACAGAAAAAAAACACCAGAACAATATACACCAAATGTCAACAATTATTATCCCTAGATGATGGGATTATAGAGGATTCTTGTTTTACTCATTTTGCTTCTGTGTAATTAACAAATTTTCTAAAATTAACATTAATGTCATTATTATAAGGCAAATAAACCAATTAAGGTATCCTTAATTGCTAACTTGAGGACAGTCATGTCAAATTAGAGCCAAACACTTCTCTACCATACTTGAAACTGCAGAATCTCGATTATCTTTCTTAAATGTCCAAAACAAACACAACGTGCCAGCAATGCCTTTATTGCGGCCTACAGATTCCAACAGCCAATTCTGAACCATGTAACAGGACTGGCCATGGTTCTGAAAGCTAGCAGCCATACTTATCTAAAAATAATCCCATGGACACAGAAGAATGGGGATGAGGAGAGGGGCTTCACGCAGGTGGCACGGGAAGGTAAGATGCTTTCTGTACATAGTAACTCACCCATTAATTAAGATGGTAAAGACTATGGCCACCCAATAACCTCTTCCTAAAAGTTCCTAATGCATGTCACAGCTCTCATCTCCATTTTCCTTTAATTTCTTACTCCCTACTCCTCCACTTCTCTTTGCTCTGCCAGAACTGTCCACGATAAGGTTTACATGATGAATCACTCCGCTTAAGAGTGAACACATCAGCAGTTTCTCCAGGTTCAACTCAGAACAATTATCAGCACAATTTATACCCTGAGGTTTCTAAAGTCAGACTCAATTTTCATCAACATTAGGAAATCTTCAAGATTCCCAAAATAAACTCTACAGATTTGCTCAAGTGCAGCTACTTTCTATACAAAGTAGCTAAATTTATTGTTCCAAAATTAGTGTCACAACCACCATGCTAATGCTGCCATTAGAGGCCTCCACAAGCCAAGAAGACATCCTCCCCTCCTGCAGACTGTCTTTCAAAATGCATAAAAGGATAAAGGCACCAAGCTTTAAAGAATCTTCAGAATTTCTGACTTCACCCCTACATTGCCAAAAAATTCTACCCATCTTTCCTGGATAGCAATATTGAGAAAAAGTGATTCAAAATAAAATCCCATTTTAAAAGGGGAGAGAGGGGAATGCAGCAATCAAGGAAACCTTACATAGGCCCTGGTTCTTTCTAAAGAAAAAATGGTCACATTTCTCATAGATATATCAATGGTCTAAGGATTCTGACAGAACTCTGAACATAATACAGAAATGTCAATAAGATTCTCCAATGAGCATTTCTGCCTTATACAAGTCTGCTCTGGGTTGAGGATCCAAAATTAGTGGCAGTGAGCCCCAATCTCTCTTAATTACATTCTCAGTGAAGAAAAAAATTATTTAACAGGTCCCCCAACACTATCCACTTGACATTTATAGTTTTAGTGTTCTCAGACAACATAATTCTTCATTTACCTTGTTTTATCTGCCCGAAAGACTGCATTAGGAAAGCCAACCAGCAACACATACGTCCATTAGCCAGCAATGACCTCAAAACTACACCAGAATCTAGAAGCCTACTTGTAAAACTTGAGTTGAACTACTTCAAAAATGGCACAGGAATAACAAGAGCCTAATGAACATAAACAACTAAGTTTTCATGCTATTTCATTAAGTACTTTTCCAAAATATCAACAGGCATTTGTTAAATCCATTTTCAGTAAATAATAAAATGGAATCAGATTAGTTTCTAGAACTGTATTTTAGAATAGAGGAACATCATTTGTTAGATCAGTGAACTTCCTTTTCAACTACCCACATAGCTAAACCACACAAAGCTGATGACCAACACAGATCAGAGTGTGTATGTGGGCTGGTTAGGATCTCTGATTTCCTCTGAAGGTGTGCTATGAACAATCTCCGTACTTCACAGAGTAATATCAATAAAAGTAAGGGAATCACCCTCTTCAATGCGATTTATAGTTGAAGTTTTACTATAATTTTCCCATCCAACATTTCTTTATCCTTTATTAAAAAAAAAAAACCTGTGCATAACACTTTGAGTCATCTAAAGATAACCTCAGTTCATCAGGGAAGTAAATGAGAGCCACTTCAAAAGAGATTCATTATTAACAGCTTCCTGTTCAGAAAGGACAGGCAAAGAACTTTGTCACTTCTAAAGCTTATGGTGGACTGTGTAAGGTATAGCTATTCCTTAACTGGGTGTAGAATTTCCAATTAATTAAATATCAATCATAAAACTTAAGAGTTCCTTTGCCTTCCCAGACAACTCTTTCTTTAGATCAATCACAAATTAGTTTAATCTGGTTTAGAAATAACATTTGTCAATTTATCACACTCTTTAAGAACTATATAAGCTGAAATCTGTCTTTCCTAGAACTCTGCTTATAAAATGCTTTAGTATCCTTCTAAAGCAGAGATTAGACATTCATCTGAAAACTGTCCAAATCCCTCTGCTGCCTTCCTTATGTGGGAAAAAGCTGCTAGCAAACGGGGATCACTGGGATTTGGTTATGAAGAATGAGACAGGAAACTTCTAGTAAGGCAATAGAAGGTACTCAGGGCCTGCAAGGCAAGAAAAGCCAAAATCCATAAGAGAAAGCCAAAGTACACATGCCAAAGCCACCAAATATAAACAGCAAACCTAAAGGGACCAGAAGGAAGAATCATGGTCAAGTTACCAAGTCAGTAGGATCTAAAGGTCAAGGCAAATATTAAATATAAATACTAAAGTTGTCTAATAATGTGAAAATGAACTTAAGAAGTACTGTTGTTTGGGGGCATGATGGGGAAGTGTTCTCAATAAATTTTAGGAAGGATTCTTATCAATAAGATTCTAAAGACCCTCTAAGCCTTGCTGATATGTTGGCAAAATTCCCTCAAGTGATCAGTAAAGTGTCTGTAACAGCTGGTTCTCAAAACTTCAGGGGAAATGGATCTTTATAGCTTAGGGAGCATTCATTGATCAGATGGGGTTCTGTACATGCTCTCCTGTCTAGTGATATCACAGGAATTTACTTCTTGAGACAACATGACCCTAAATAAACAGTAATCATGGATGGAGTCATGTTTCATCATGAGTGATTCAATTCTAGAATCAGAATTGTAAGACCTAGATTCTGTGCTCAGCTCGAATTCCATCTGATCAAATCCCCCTTTACCCTCTGACAGCTTTCCCATCTGGCTGACAAATAATAACAACCGGAAGACTGAAGAGATTACAAGACACATCCATGGATAGTGGAACTGAATTTTGCTCTTCTGCTTTACAAAAATACTCGGAAATACAAGACAGTGCCATTATATTAAATGATCTGCTAATGTACTATTCATTCCGTCACTTTTGATCTCATCTTTCCTTTGAGAAACAGAACAACAAATTTTCAAATGCAAAGATTGAAAAAGCTGAATTTGGCATTTTTGGAGGGATAATCCTTAGCAATAGTCTTACCCTTTGTTTCCCCTATTATTTAGTCAAAGATTTAGTCAAAGTACTAACTAGGAGTATTTAGACACTGGCCACATAAAGGAGCTGTAAAATGAATGGACATGTTTACTCTTCCTTTTTCAATGAATTTATTATCAACTATGGAACAAAAATAAACCTCAGTGACAGTGACCTAAAGTTGGTAAAGGCACATAACCAACTCCAAAGATGGGAGTAAGCACGAAGCATTTAAGATGATTAAAAAGCTGAGACCTGGTAGTTGTTGGGGCACCTGGGTGGCTCAGTCAATTAAGCATCCGACTTCAGCTCAGCTCAGATCATTATCTCAAGGTCCATGAGGTCGAGTCCCATGTCGGGCTCTGTGCTAACAACTCAGAGCCTGGAGCCTGCTTCAGATTCTGCGTCTCCCTCTCTCTCTGCCCCTCCCCCACTCAACGCTCTGTCTCATTCTCTGTAAAATAACAAACATAAAATTAAAAACAAAAAAAGCTGAGACTTCACTGAAAGAAGAAAAAAGCATGTGAATAAGGATGGGGATTTCCAAAGACAGAAAGGGAAAGGTATGCATGATGGTTCACAGATAAAAAGAACATACAGTGAAAAGAACTAAGCTAAGTACAAGGGTGACTTACTATGATGAATGTGAGAAATTTATATAGAGCACAAGTCATACTGACAATCATTTACTTTGTCTCTTCAATAGTATCTGTCTTCAAAACAAATACACAATCAGCAACCCAAGAGATACTCAATAAATATTTAACAATATTGGTTATCTCTGAGCTGCATGCAAAATACATACACATTAAGACTGTTACACCCTAAAATATGCTCACCCAGTGTCTACTCTTGCCTAAGACAGATTTTAGGAAGTGTGATTCTCTATTACAGTAGAACAAAATTCATGTTAAAATAAAATGTGTAAATCAGTCCTTAACCATGCTTCTAAAAAGAGTCTTAATTTTTCAAAATAAGAACCCAAATATTTTTACAGATTCCATTGTTGGTTTACATAAAAATAAATTATAGTTATTAAATAAACTCTGAACTTCTGCCTTGTATACTCAAAAAAGAAAACGAAAAAGAAAACTGGCCAATGCCCAGTTCTTATAATGTTATATTCATCTAATCCTACTTTAAATCACACCCAAAAATGCCACCAAATAGTTATTTGTAATCTCAGCTAAATAAATACCCTAAAAAGAATTCTAAAACTCAATTCCTAATTATTTTTTTCCTGGCCACTAATATAAAATAGGTCCAAGGCAATGGGGTGGCTCAGTTGGTTAAGCATCCAACTCTTGATCTCCTCTCAGGTCATGATCTCATGGTTTGTGAGTTCGAGCCCCAAGTCAGGCTCTGCTCTGACAGGGAGGAGCCTGCTTGGGATTCTTTCACTCTCCTTCTCTCTCTCTGCTCCCCACCCTGCTCGTGTTCTCTCTCTCTCAAAATAAATAAATAAACTTAAAAAAAAATAGGCCTGAACATTAAAAATTGGATTCTTTAGACATTAAATATTCTCCTACAGAGTGGTTCATCTGAGTCATATAGATGGCTATGTCCAAGGTCTCACTTCAGAAACATCAACTACAATCAATATATTTCTGAAATGTTTGTATGGTATGTCTCACCATGAATAACAATGGGTTAATTTGCCTCTGAAATTAGAATGTGCTGAGTTGAGTCAAAAAAAATGTGTCCTTTCACATGCTGAAATCAAGTTCACTTCATAAATGAGTTTCTTTTCTATCCTGAATCTTGTCCTATTTTCAATGATCAAAGACTTTGAGAACAATCGCTTGGCTTACAATCTTATTTGGGATATAATCACATATAAGCAAACTGGGCTGCACAACCCCCTGCAGACTTTTCTTCCAAAGCTTAAACTGCTATCATCCATTATCACAGTACTTCATTATTCTGTCAACTGACCGCCACTTGCAAGTTTCTTCAAAAGTTAGTTACTAATATGGGGTTTACTGAGAAGTCTTCAGCTTGCTTTCTATTTTTTGTGGCCAAGCAGTTTAAACTGTAATATTTGCATTAGTTAGGGCACTTGATCGGAAATACTACTTAATGAGGACATCCATCAGTAAATAGCACCTACTGGGAACATATATTATCTCTTCTAAGAAATACTTCTAGGGGCGCCTGGGTGGTTCAGTCATTTGAGTGTCCAACTCTTGATTTAGGCTCAGGCCATAATCCCAGGCTCATGGGATCAACCACCAAGTAGCGCTCCACGCTGACACTTAAGATTCTCTCTCTCTCTCTCTCTCTCTCTCTCTCTCTCTCTCTCTCACCCTCTCCCTCACTCATGCTCTCTCTTTCTCCCTCAATAAGAAAGAAAGAAAGAAAGAAAGAAAGAAAGAAAGAAAGAAAGAAAGAAAGAAAGAAAGAAAGAAAACACTTTCTATACACTCCTATACACTCCATATACTCCTATAACCTAAGGATTATTATGTCTATATTCAAATGAAATACATTCTAGGAAGTTACATATATTACCCAAAGTACAAATATAGTAATTGGGGGATCTAGACTTAAAATGTAGGTATAGATTTGGCTGACCCTAAAGTCCACACTCTTTTTACTATAGCATGCCTCCCCCCTTCAAATTCTATTTCTACTGTATTTTAAAACACAGGGCACCCTTCACGGCCCATGCTCCATATCTCAAAAACATATCTGGTCATTTGAACTCCTTGAAAGTGAGTGATGTTAAAATCTTGATAACAACCTTTATTTTTCTTTTCTGTAAAGTAACCAAGCACTATATATATAAATATATATATATATATATGTGCATATATATGTTTAATGTTTATTTCTTATTAAGAGACAGAGCGTGGGCAGAGAGAGAAGGAGACACAGATCGGAAGCAGACTCCAGGCTCTGACCTGTCAGCACAGAGCCCGACGCGGGGCTCGAACTCACTAACCGCAAGATCATGACCTGAGCTGAAGTCCTACGCTTAACCAACTGAGCCACCCAGGCACCCCACCAAGCACTCCATATTACCAAATGCCTTCCAATGAGTGTTAAAATGTTCCTACATTAAGCTTGGGATGGAGCTATTATTCCTTTACTTTTCAACAAGCCGTCCATTCTATTTCTTTTAATTTATTTTCCTCTGATTCTAAATGGCTTTAAGAGCTGTCTAAATCCATTCCAGAGCTCAAACAACTTTGCCTATAAACTTGTCAGTTTTAACTTTGGAAGTTACAGATCTGTTTAAGAGTCAGATGAACTGCAGACAAACACAAGCAGAGTTTTGTGTAAAATGAGTTTTGTGGCAACTGCTTTGGAAAAGTATTTTCTTAGAGCTCATCAAACAACTTTCAAGACATATTTAAAAAAAAAAAAAACAACATTCATGGGGGCGCCTGGGTGGCTCAGTTGGTTAAATGTCCAACTTCAGATCAGGTCGTGATCTCGCATTTTGTGAGTTCAAGCCTTGCATCGGACTCTGTGCTGACAGCTCAGAGCCTGGAGCCTGCTTCCGATTCTGTGTCTCCCTCTCTCTCTGCCCCTACCCTGCTTATGCTCTGTCTCATTCTATCAAAAATAAATAAATGTAAAAAAAATTTTTTTTGAAGAAAAATATTCATTCCAGGAATAAAACTACCCTAGGGTTTGCATGGGCCTAAGTTTGAATGATGGGTGTACACTGAAAAATAAAAATAAAATCAACTAACAGTGCATACACACAACCTCAAAAAATCTTAGAAGTTAAAAAAAAAAGTATCCCATAAAAACTGGCTAAGGAACATAACAATTTTAAGACTGTCAAGGGTCAATAAATGCTTAGAATAATTCAGGACATTAGCTGAAAAAATACCTTTCCACTTTACAGCCCTGTTTAGAGAGCTTTAAAAACACATGTGACTTGTGTTTTAAAATGGTCTATACCACCATGGTGACCAGCTGACCACTTTGCTTTATGGGTCCATTTCCCTAATCTCTGCCATGGTAAAATATGTCAAACAGATGTTTACAGGCACATCTCTTAGCAACATATTTGGTTCCTGTTGAAAACATTTGCAGATCTACATTACAAATGCTTGCAGAGTTATTTGCTAAGGTCCAGAAAGGTTCAGAGGGAGGATTTTCTTCTCTACTTCAAGTGCAGCCACTCTGTTTCAGAAGTAAGGCTGTTGGAGAATAAATTGAATGAAGCCCAGTAGATGACATTCTGTCAAAACAATCTGCAAACATTTATTTTGTTGCCACAGTTCAGCTGAAACCAGTTCCTACTGAGATACTGACACTGCTATAACGTTGATTCATGCTTTTGTGGCTTCAAAAATTAATAACCGTAACTTTTGTTTTTTAAATGCTCTGGAATTGCCAGCAGTATGCTACCTCCAACTGGCTCTAAATAAAGCAGTTCATGATTTGACTTGTCAAAAACAGGAAAGCATCTCTCTCCAAAGCTTTGGTTCCAAACTAGTTTCTCATGCAACAAAGTAAAGCTACAGACTGTACTTCTGCCTTTTATGCTCAAGAAGCAGGTGAGAGAGAACTTCAGAGTCCTCAATGATGAAGTCAAAAATTAAGACTTTCAAGGACTTTGTCATCAAATGTATTCCTGAAGTTTAAAATGCCTATGCTACGGTCATTAAATCTTTCAAGATACAAACCAACCTTTAGTCTAATGGGTGTGTTCTTCAAAACTTTAACCAGAGGGGAGAGCTGAGACATCCCCCCAGCCTCAAAATGTCTCTGTAAGTCTCCATGCTGTCTTTAACCTTTAAAGACTCTCATGGATTTCACATTTAAAAATAATACTTCTGTTGGTTTTATTATAAAAATATTTCTTTGCAAAAATCCAAGCAACAGTGATGTTTCAGGTAAATATCACATGTTTCTCCTGCACTTCACACCACCCAACCCGGGGAGCACCTGGCGCCCAGTCTGAGAAGGACGTCTTCTCCGCCTCTATTAAAGGTCTAAGTCATTGCCGGCAGTCAGCTCTGCAATGGCTCGACACGTGACAATGACCTAACTGACAAACCATAGTCATAACCAAACTAATCATGATAAAGTAACATAATGACATTCAATATCTCTTATCTATTTTTGTTTTCCCAGGAAACCCGGATCAAGCCAAAGTCCTTAAACAGCTCAACTTCTCGGCCTTGGTGAGCTGTGAACTATTAACAGTGATTTGCGACAGGCCAGCTCTGCCTAAATCTATGGTATTTACACAAGTCTTAAGTTTGATGCTACTGAATACAGAATACAGAGAAAAGCAAAGAATTCCTTGGGAAAGGGAGGAACCTAAAAAGTCAGCCAAATTTCCAGTCTCTCAAGATTTAGATAGTCATTGTTTGGCTTGATAATTTTATAAATTCCAAAAAAATCAAACCCATTATTATTCAATATATTTGGCTTATCCATTCTCCCTTCAGTAGCATAACTAAGGGTTGACTAAGAATATGCAAAGTACCTGCAGTCTGTGATCCTATCAGGCTATTGGTTCATTCACAAATTTGTAATAGGTATCTATGATGTGCACGCACCAGAGTGCTCTGCGTGGGCTCATATCCCGGAATGGAAAAACCCGCATGTAAACAGATAATTATAGTAATTGTGTTAAGTGCTTTTGATTTATTCATTCATCTCAAAAACACTTACTAAGCACCTACTGTGTACTGAGCCCCTACTAGGCACTATGCTAGGGGCTATAACAGATGTTATAGGGGCTATAATGTTGTTTTCTTCCTTAAAGCACTCTGAGAGTCTACAGTTCAATGTGGCTGGAACACAAAGCATGAGAAGAGAGAGGAGACTATAAAAATAGGTATGAGATAAATTGTGAATGGCCCTATATGCTTTGATAAGGCGTTTAGACTTTATCCTATAGTACCAATAGGGAAGTGTTGAAAGCCTCAAGCAGGAAGTGGCAAGACCAGATGTGTATTATAGAAAGCTGTTTAGAGCAATGTCATAGTCGATGGAGTGAAGGAGGGAGGGTATTCAGCAGTTCTTACCACAATGAAGACATTTTTAAAGTTGTGATTAGTAGTCATAAAACCTACTCAAGTTGACTGCTCTTGGCAGCTCAGTATCTTTGTTTTCTTGGCCGCACACACCTTGAGAATGTAGCTTCCTGCCGTTCATCTCCTTACATCTGTGGTAAGGCTACCTTCCCTCAAAAGCGTACTCGGCATTTCTTTTGCAAATCTGTTCACAAATGCACTGCTTTCACTTATTAGACAACATCTGATCAGATTACCTTATTTTCATCTATACTCTTTGCTTTCCTAAAAAATTGTGGCAAACCTAGGTATATAGCATTTCCTGCTACAGCCTAGTATACGACGGTATTACTTCTGATGGTGATGGTTTAGGAAGGCAATCCAAAACTCAGACTTCCATTTTCTTAGCTACTTTCATTCTACATTCACCACCGTTAACCCTTGATAATCAGTTACACTGAAGTATCTTTAAGTGATTTTTCAGATTCTCAAAGGCGATATTTAAAGCAGGCTTTTAGCTAGACAACATCTGAGTTGTGCTCTCCAGTCTTGATCATCAGATTCATCTGAGGTAATTAAAAATACAGATTACCAGGTTCCCAAGTAGATCTGAGGGAAGAGGGGTGACTCAGGAATCTGTCTTTTTAGAAGTCCTCAATGAGGTTAAGAATTAAGCTGGTTTGGTAAAACCCTAGATGGAAGCTACCCTAATGATTTCCTTATAATTAAAGCAGCATTAAGCACATATTTTTCTCTTAAATACTTTAATGAAACTTAGGCAATCACTTTAAGTAATTGCCACCCATTTTATGTTTACTGAAACAGTTTACAACTAATTCACATGCCATTTTCTAAACGCTTCAGGCTTACTTGGCTTTCCTGCTGTGCATTAAGCAGTTTGTTAACCATTAATAAAGAGCGAAGAAAAATCCGAACCTGGAGGTCATTTTAACAGTAAAAGGGGCCGCCAAGAAGCATGATTTGTGATTAGCAAAATACATGTGAGTTCCTTGTAGCATTAACCAGAAACTTATGATCAGTGCTTTAAAGCAAGAACAGGCCATGAATACGCAACCTGTTTCTTAAAATAAGTCACCTTCTCTTTTTGTCCTCTGTCAGTCAGAAAATACACAGGAAAATACTATTTTTGCATTTAACAGAAGTATCTGTGAGGCAGCATTATTGATAAATAAACTCAGGACAAATATATATGTAAGTGAAAAATAAAAATTGCTAATATCTAATAAGTGATTACTCTTCCTTAAATGTAGTATTCTTTCTAAGTTCTTTGCATTTAATTTTTTTCCATGTAATAATTCTAGGTACCATAATCATCTAGATTTTATAGATGAGGAAATTGCAATGAGAAGTAACCCGTCCAAGGTCAAATGGTCAATAGGTGGCAGAGATAGGAACTGAAACCGGGAAGTCTGACTTCAGGGCATCTGCTTTTAACCACCCTGGTGCACCGACGCTAAGGCAATTACAGGCCTGAACTGTGTTTGACAGAAACACTGGAAGGAATGGATCTTCAGAACAAGCCAGGCTTGCAACTGAGCATCCAATTCACTACTGAGGGCCCACCACATGGTACGCGCCACACTCCACGCTTTGGGAAATACTAATACAAAGATGAATAACACATGGTCCCTTCTCATCTTTACTGCTTTTCCATTGCCATCTCTTTCATAAACCTCTCCCTGACTCCAAAGAGATTTAATCAGCATCTTCTGTAAGTACCCACAGGACTTTGTGTATGTCTCTCAAGCACTATTACATCGCTTTTCACACTGCAGGATAATGAAGTCTTGATATGTCTGCCTCTTCTTCCAGTTGGTTGTAAGTTCCATGGAACTTTCTGTGAACAGGGAGCAAGCCTCAGTTCCTTGTCCCATACCTAGATTCTAGTGCAGTATGCCTTGGCACACTGCTATCTCTCAACAGATGTTTGATAAATGAACAATTGAAATACAGAGGGAGGAATGCAGAAGTGAAATAACTTGCTCTACGACTCACAGTACACTTGCGGCAAAGATGAGAAAACAGTCTGTATATCCCAGCCTTACCTAGTCAAAAGTTCGAATATACTATGTGCAAGACACTAGTCTCCTCTTTTGCTAAAACTGCAGGACTTAACATTTTATCATATATTATGAAACATAAAATTTTGTTCACATTTCGTCTTTATGCTTCATCTCTCATTTAACATAGTAAATCATTATAAGCAGGGGCCACTGCATACCTCAATTTCTGTTGTCAGACCATGCCCAAGGCATGCATACCTGCAATTTCATTTTCAGGAGAGTCCGCTGAAGAAGCCCATTCTAAAATTGAAGTTTCAGAGAGGTCAAGTCACTTGGCCAAGGTTACACAGGTAGTAAGAGACACACTGAGACTTAAATCTGACTCTAAATCCCATATTAGTAACCACTGTACTATTTTTGTGCTCTCAAAGATCCAAATATCAGCTCCACCTTTAACTAGAATGTGACCGTGAGGAAAGTATTTAACATTTCTGAGACTCATTTTTTTTTTCTGGCTTTATTAGATAGAATTAACATATAAGATTGTGTTAAGTTCAAAGTGTAAAATATGATCATTTAATACCAGTATACACTGTGAAATAATTATCACAATTAGGTTAGTTAACACCTCTATCACCTCACATAATTACCGTGTCTGTGTGTGTGTGTGTGTGTGTGTGTGTGTGTGTGTGTACACGTGTTTGTGTGTGTGTGGTGAGAACATTTAAGATTTACTCTTTTAGAAACTTTCAAGTATATAATACAGTATTATTAACTATAGTCACCCTGCTGTACATCAGATCCCCAGAATTTATTCATCCTCTTATAACTGGAAGTTTGTACCCTTTGACCAACATCTCCTCATGTCTCCCACCTCCCAGTCCCTAATAACCACCATTCTACTCTCCATAACTTCATAAGCCTCATTTTTATCATCTGTGAGGTTGATACCGAACTTACAGGAATGATATAAGGATTAAATGAGATAATAAATATAATCTGTCAGTCACATAGTAGGTATTCAATCAATATGTATTGATTGGCCCATTGACTAATAATCAGATTTTGTTCAGCAATTCAGCACATTTGTTAACAGTCCATTTAGATAATAAAACTCCTCTGAAATGCTGTGTTATAAAGCAACTCTGTTGGAATATCTCTCCAACTAAGGAGTTCCAAGTGTTCCACAAAATTAAAAGTATAAACAAAAGTAAGATTCCACAGTGAACAGAGACACCTATAGATTAACATTCTTCTAGGAACCCTTTTTATTATCCCTATTTAAAGAGTAGGGATTCTAAAGTACAAACTTAGGGGCACCTGGGTGGCTCAGTCAGTTAGGTGTCCAACTTCAGCTCAGGTCATGATCTCAAGGTTTGTGGGCTCGAGCCCGACATCGGGCTCTGTGCTGACAACTCAGAGGCAGGAACTTGCTTCAGATTCTGTGTCTCCCTCTCCCTCTGCCCCTCCCCAACTCTTTCTCTCTCTCGCTTTCAAAAAAATAAACATAAACAAACAAACAAATAAACTACAAGCTTAAAAAATATGCCCAAGTTCAACTCAGTAACTGGGGAATCTGGAACCAGAATCTAGTTTCATGTTGTACTCATTTATTCACAGCTGCCTTGCTTCCATATTAAGGTGTGGCTCTTTTTCTAAAAGCAGTTCCAAACTGAAACAGAGTTCCTACCCAGCAGAGGAAGGATCCAGAAGACCTAATTTCAGATTCAGGCTTTGTCACATACCAGCTCTATGAATCAGGCCAAAGTTTCCTCATCGATGGAATAGGGATGAAACTGCTTTCTCACAGGACTGCTAAGGATCCAATGAGACAATGCATAGGAATGAGCCTAGCATAGATCCAAGAATATAACAGGCACTTGATAGATGTTGATGAATCTGGAGATCACAAGATGCAGCAAAGCAAAGTGTTGTTGCCTGTTTTCTTGCAAGCATTCAAATACAGTAAGGAAGGAAGGAAGGAAGGAAGGAAGGAAGGAAGGAAAGGAGGATGTGATATAAGGAGGGAAGGAGGGAGGAAGATAGAGGGGATAGATAGGAAAGGAATGTAGAAAAAGAAGGGGGAGGGAAAATAAGAAAAGGAAATTAAAACATCTATCTTGGATGTTATCATCACAATTATGTTACTAAAGAGCGAGGAAGCTTCAAAGTCACACACAGTCTTACGATTTTGATCCTGGATTACAAGGGTAAACAATGGCCTCTTGTTTTATTCTTTCTGCTAATAGTAACAAAAATTGTGATTCCTAATCAAAAAATCAAAAAGTGAAATGGGATGGGACATAAATAGATACTTTTCATCCATATGTACTAGAAGAGTCACTTTTCAAGCAATGGTCCATGGGGAAGACACCAGGAGACAAAAAGCACGTTAAGGTATGAGCAACAAAGTCACCTGCAAACATTCTGACAGAGCAACAGAGACTTGTCTCTGCTGTGAACCAGACCTCACAATCGTGCAGATGCCATTTGAGCTAAATTTTACCATAAACAACAAATCTGCATTCCTCTACTCCCAAAGAAGCATTTTATGAATAACCAATCTACTGTCCTCCTACCTCATCTTAGCATTTCTCTCTCTTCCCTTCTGCTCATTCCACAGATTTACACCCGTAAGGTGCCTCAAGTTCCTGAGATGCATGACTCAAGATCACTACCACGTTCATAGAAGAGACCAAAATCAAAGCAGAGGAAAATAAGATCTGATGGAAATTATTTTCAAGAGGGAAAAAGATGGGCACAGCTTGATTGTTATACTTTTATTTTTGGCAGATGATAAATCTTTTATAATAAGAATGTATTGTGAACACCAGAAAAATGACTACAAAAAGTGAAAAGTTTAAGGGAACATGATAGAAGTAGAAAAACAATCTAAAATTCATTTACCAAAATCTACGTTTGGGTATAGTATATGATGTTTTACGCAACCAAAATGCCCTCTTTAGGCCTAACACAGCACCATCTTTCTTTCCCATAAGGCTGCAAACTCCGAATCTTAGTGTTACCTATGGGTCTTACAGTGAAGGACTGGGCACCATCACCACGAAAGGTCACCATTGAAACACATGTGTCCAGCCTAAAAACAGGCTGCTGAAAACTATGCATTTGAGACAGACTGCCTGCCTTCCAGAACTTCAGCATACCTGGATGTGGAAAACAACCAACCAAGAGCCAACAATGCATGTAGTACACTTAAAAGAGAATGAGCTACAGGCAATTCAGTTAAAGACCCACAGGCCCATTTCCACACATTCCTTTTGCCACAAAGGTGGCTGTTTTCTGGCCATATTGATAAGGAATATCTGTTACCTTCATACTCTGTGGAAGGAATGAATCAAACAATAATTGCGGTCACAGAGAAAAGTCACGGAGTCACAGAATTTAGATCAGGAAGGGACCTTAGAAAATATACAGAAATAGTTTTACAAACAAAAAACCAAAGGTTCAAAGACATTAAAGGAAATGTCCATGTTCAGCAAACCATTAGCAGAGCCAAGAATTTTTTTTTAATTCATTTTTATCAGCACACTGTTCTTTTTACCACTACAACACGCTTTACCAATAACCTGGTTGTTCTGGAAGTTTTAAGAGATTTCCTTTGCTAAGCCTGGTTGGGGGGAAAAAATCACCACTACACTATTTCCAGGCTCACAACACTAAATACACAGCTTCAAATTCAAATATGTGCCTCTTCCCCATGTCCACGATAATCAATATCATTCCTAGCTCAAAGCAGAAATAAATAGCATCATTCTAAGCTCCACCATCTTTTGCAATACAACAAAGCACCAAACACCAAATACAGAAAATAAAACTGGGAATGTGTCAGACTTCATAGTAAGTGTTATTCATTTCCTCAGCACCTGTGTCCAAACGCCTAATTTCCTATGACCTAGACAACAGCCAAGCTTGTCGGTGCCAGTTGGCTGATCACATATCCTTCCCACTTTTCTGCCTCACAGAGAGCAAAAATGAATCTCTTAAGTTGGCTAATTCAATAATTCATTCAAACCCAGAATAAAACTTTTCTTGGGAAATATAAATGATAGCCCCATTATGAACATTTAGTTGTGTGACATGTTTTGCTTCAAAAAGATGTTATAAGAATAAACATAATAGCTAAACTAAGAAAGAAAATTAGGATATCACTGAGGTTAAACCCCAGAACACATTTTCATCAGAAAAGTTAAGAGTTTCTAATGAAAACAACAAATAAATAGAAGATGAAGCCAAAGAATGAAATGAAACTGACCACTCACCTCCAAGGCTGGATAGATGAAAACCAAGTCTCAAATGAAAATCAGAAGCCCTTCCATAAACTGGGAAACACAAAACCTACCCATACCTAAACCTGAACTATTTCCTGTTGACATGTTCTAACCTGAAGATGGCCCCAGTGTCCAACTGAGGAAACACATTTTCCAGGATGTGAAACTCATCTTCGGAAATACTGAATACTGAATTTTCTTTCCTATACTGTTTGCTGTGTAAAAACAAAAACAAAAACAAAACAAAACAAAAAAACCAAAGAGCTAGATAATCTCTGATAAGTGTACTATACATTTGACCATATTTGTGCATTTGGTGACTCATAAAAAATGCTGTTTTAAAAGTTGACAAATGCTACTCTTTAAGCATCAATGTAAAGGTAAAACACTATCAACCTTAATAATTAAACTCAATCCTTCAAAATGCAGCTTTTCACCAGGCTATGTAGAAACTTAGCCTTTATTGATCTCTGCTCTCTGTCTCTGCTGCTTTCAATCCAAGGCTGTTTGCAGAACTCCAGTATGAAATTAGCACTCCTGTGATTTTTCACTCCTTACCCCTTAAATGAATATGCCTTTTGACCACCAAAGAAGGGTATATCAAGTTTATATATCTTCCCTGAGCTTAAGACACCTCATGAGATCTTCATTACTAATGTTCAATTATACTGAACAGAGTAAATTTAGAATAATAACAATAATTAACATTCATGTGGCAGTTTACAGTTCACAAAGTACTTTTTAAAGAAAGTATACAGCTTAATTTAAATATGTCATATATTGGAAATCCACAGGCAAAAAATCAACCTTTATCAAAACCTCGCATCTTATACAAAAATTAACTCAAAATGGATCATGGTCTTAAATATAAAATGTAAAACTCTTTCAAGTGTTTTTTAAATTCCAGTTTGCTAACATACAGTGTAATATTAGTTTCAGGTATAGAATTTAGCAATTCATCACATACATACAACATCCAGTGCACATCACAAGTACCCTCCTTAATACCCATCATCCATTTAACAGCACCTCCCCACCATCCACCTCCCCTCCAGTAACCCTCAGTTTGTTTTCTATAGTTAAGAGTCTATTTCCTGGTTTGCCTCTCTTTTCCCCACCTATGTTCATCTGTTTTGTTTCTTACATTCCACATGAGTGAAATCATATGGTATTTGTCTTTCTCTGACTTATTTCTAGCATAATACTAACTCCAACCACATCATTGCAAACAGCAAGATTTCATTCTTTTTTATAGCTAAGTAATGTTTCATTGTGTGTATACACGTGTGTGTGTATAGAGAGAAACACACACACATCTATATATATACACCACCATATTTGGGCTCTCCATAGTTTGGCTATTGTTGATAATGCCGCTATAAAATTGGGTTGCATGTACCCCTTCGAATCTGTATTTTTGTATCCTTTGGGTAAATATCTCATAGTGCAGTTGCTGGACTGGATGCAGTTCTAATTTTAACTTTCTGAGGAACTTCCATGCTGTTTTCCAGAGTGGTTGCCCCAATTTGCATTCCCACCAACAGTGCAAGAAGGTTTCCCTTTCTCCACATTCTCACCAATACCTGTTGTTTCCTGTGTTGTTAATTTTAGCCATCCTGGCCAGTGTGCGGTGGTATCTCAATGTGGTATTGATTTGTATTTCCCTGATGATGAGTGATGTTGAGCATCTTTTCATGTGTCTGTTAGCCATCTGGATATTTTCTTGGAAAAGTGTCTATTCATGATTTCTGCCCATTTCTTAACTGGGTTATTTGTTTTTTGGGTTTTGAGTTTCATAAGTTCCTTATAGATTTTGGATACTAACTCTTTATCAGATACGTCACTTGCAAATATCGTCTCCCATTCCCAAGGCTGCCTTTTAGTTTTGTTGACTGTTTCCTTCGTTGCACCGTTTTTATCTTAATGAAGTCCCAACAGATTATTTTCGCTTTTGTCTCTCACCTCAGCAGACATATCTACTAAGAAGTTGCTACAGCCAACATCAAATACTGCCTGTGTTCGCCTCTAGGATTTTGATGGTTTCCTGTCTCACATTTAGGTATTTCATCCATTTTTAATTTATTTTTGTGTATCATGTAAGAAAGTGGTCCAGTTTCATGCATAAAGTGCTTTTAAGTATACTTTGTCATTTGAGGCTCACAAGTCCCAACTAAGCTGGGAAAGGGAAATGGAAACAGAGCCTCAGAGGCTCATACTGCTATTAAGTGGCAGAAGCAGAACTCAAACCCAGGTCTTCTGATTTCAAATACTATGCTCTTTTTACAGTGGCATAAGAAACTAACATATTGGTAAATTTTAAAACTTTATTTATGTATAAATATAAGTATATAAAAATATATAAGTATACATGTATGTATATGCATATATGTGCATATGTGATATATATGTGTACAAATATGTATATATGACATATATACACATACATGCATAGGACAAAGCAGACAAGTGGAGGTAGGGATAAGGATACAGAAACAACCACACATGAGAAAACAAAGAATAAGCAGTTTTTAACAATGTACGTGTGATATGATTCTGCAAAAAAAAAAAAAAAAAAAAGAAAAGAAAAGAAAAGAAAAAGGCATATGATGCTACAAGGGTAGCTCCAGTGTTAAGGGATAATAATGGGGTCAGTACACTAAAGAGGTTCAGCATATCCCCCTGGAGACACAAAGTCATTCCATGATCTTGATGGTTTACAGCACAGGGTCTGCAGTAGCAAGATGCTGGGCAAGGTACAGTTAATGCAGATTCTTCAAGGACTCTATCCCACGGCCAAATCTCTAACTGAGTTTTACAAGGACCTCTTTGTCTTGGGCCCCCTCCCAACACATGGGAAACCTCAGAATGTCTCTTGCCACTGAGCGCAACTAAGCTGAGCCACTGGGTATTACAATGGCTCTCAAGGGTGGCCAGCCAGTTGAGCCAAGACATAGTTCCAGTATTTCTCAGTCCTGCAAACAACCTATACTTTGTACAAGCTTGTCTTTTATCTTTAATAAAAGGTTAGGGGATATTTTTTCCCAATAATGCTTTAAAATCCAGATAATATGAGAAAACAAAGTAATATCCAGTAGAGGATAATTTCTTATTTTCTGCCCTTTATTTCCTATCACCCAGCCAGTAAGGCAAACTGATACAGTCTGTGAAATGACATATCTATGAGGACAGAATATTTCTCCCTTTTAACCTAAGAGAGAAGATTTTCAAGTATGTGTAGTAAAGAGAGAATCATTTAAGATTATCAGCTCCACAATATACTAAACATACATAAGTAAGCCACTTTTAAAATTAGGAAACTATTGGGGCGCCTGGGTGGCGCAGTCGGTTAAGCATCCGACTTCAGCCAGGTCACGATCTCGCGGTCCGTGAGTTCGAGCCCCGCGTCAGGCTCTGGGCTGATGGCTCGGAGCCTGGAGCCTGTTTCCGATTCTGTGTCTCCCTCTCTCTCTGCCCCTCCCCCGTTCATGCTCTGTCTCTCTCTGTCCCAAAAATTAAAAAAAAAAAAACGTTGAAAAAAAAAATTAGGAAACTATTGGGACGCCTGGGTGGCTCAGTCAGTTAAGCATCCGACTCTTAATTTCAGCTCAGGTCATGACGTCATAGTCATGAGATGAAGCTCTGTGTAGGCCTCTGCACTGAGTGTGGAGCCTGCTTGGGATTCTCTCTCTTCCCCTCTCTCTGCCCCTCCCCTGCTCGCTCTGTCTCACTCTCTCAAATAAGCATTAAATAAAATGAATAAATAATAAAATTAGGAAAATATTAAGGAAACAGCACATACAATCAGTAAAAACCATCAAATCATATTTTAGTCTCTCCAACCTTCTTTTCTGATGTTTAAAACAGTATGGTTTAGTCTGCTATATCTAAAAGTAACTAATGGCCCCCAAACAAAAATATGTCCAACTGTGAATAAAAAATAAACTCAAGAAGCCTAGAACTTTGCCATTAATCCAGACACTTTTCATAACATAGAAATGCTGCATGTTACCAAAAGGTACAAGTTGGAATTATAGGCTCACAGTTCATTAATCATTACACACGATGTAGGTCAACTGCTAATTGTATCTATTGCAAAACACAAGTTAGTATCTTTTCACATGTACACTGAAATGCATGTAAATCCAGACAGAATGGACAAGAAAGAAAACTCTAGTGAGGACTCAACAGCAAAAGAATGAAGAGAGGCTTTGATTTTCTGTTCCATTATTTATTGTGTATTATATTGTTCCTTACTCCATATTATTTGAACTACAGAAATAAAAATACATTCAAATTTTATTTGTATGAGATAAAGAAAGAAAGAAAGTGAAAAAATGAAACAAATTTAAAATTTTTGGTTCAAGCAAGACCACTAAAGACCTGGAAAGCAACACTGAGTGATACAACACTTTAGAAATGGAAGAGTGGGCTGGTGTTGCCACAGATAAGCCTGCTTTGTCTTAAGTGACATCATTAGGGATTTCTCAAAGTGAAAAGGTGGAAGGGACTACACACATTTCCTCACCAATCAATGTTGAAGAACTATGAAAAGGGATTCAGTTACACGATTGCCTTCTTTCTTGAGAAAATCAAGGTCAAGTCCCTGAAAATGTCTTACGTTGGTATTACAAAAGATCTGAGCACTTCAACCCAAAGGTAAAACAGCCCAGAGTTACCACATAAATACCTAGGGTTCGAAGCTCCAGGGTCTAACCTGCCCCCATAGAATCAAGAGACAATCACTCTCCATCTCTAAGTACAGACATAGAGCAATCGTTTCTGGGTGCTGGAGTCTCATGGAAAATGAATCACACTCTAAGCAGGGTAAGAGTATTGGTGGATAGCTCTGAGGGAGAATCTCAAAGAATGGCAGGTGTGGGGAGGAAAAGAAGAGCCTTTCCCCTTGCCACAGTCCATGACTGGCCCAGAGATTTGGTTTTAAATTGAAAGAAGGAGGCTGCCTCAGAAAGGAGTCAACCTAAAATATTAATAGATATATAAAAGAATAGGATCTTTTATATAATAGATATCTATATATAATAGATATAGATATCTGTATATAGATCTATATATAATGTATATAGATCTATATATATATCTATAATAGAATAGGATCTATTATATAATATATAATAGATATATAATAGAATAGATAGAATAGGATCTGAAGAATGCTCCAACCCCCCCAAAAGGAAGTCCCAACTGCTCAGCCAAACTGCCAATCATTCAACATTACATTACGATGGCAAAGCTTCAGCTATTACCTCTAAAGAGGATGCCACCTTGATACACCCTCTTGTACACCACCAACCATATGGTAATTAATATTGATTTTGTGAAGGATAACCATGATGTTGTGTGGCAAAAGCTTGCAGTTCTGCTTATGCTTTGACCCAGTAGTTTCACTTTTTAGAATTTATTCTGAGGAAATAACCATGGCTGTGTTCACAATTTAACAGCAGGAATGTTTGGTAAAGCGCTATTATAGTAACTGAAATAAGGAAGAACCCAAACCCCAAAACTGGAGAATGGTTAAGTAAAT
Source organism: Panthera tigris (assembly GCF_018350195.1). NCBI lineage: Eukaryota > Metazoa > Chordata > Mammalia > Carnivora > Felidae > Panthera > Panthera tigris. Next base: position 146,975,585 of record NC_056663.1, read on the forward strand.
GATGGTACATCTGTACAATAGCCATTAAAAATAATACTGAGTTAGCACTGCTAGGAATTTACCCAAGGGAGACAGGAGTACTGATGCATAGGGGCACTTGTACCCCAATGTTTATAGCAGCACTCTCAACAATAGCCAAATTACGGAAAGAGCCGAAATGTCCATCGACTGATGAATGGAAAAAGAAATTGTGGTTTATATACACAATGGAGTACTACGTGGCAATGAGAAAGAATGAAATATGGCCCTTTGTAGCAACGTGGATGGAACTGGAGAGTGTGATGCTAAGTGAAATAAGCCATACAGAGAAGGACAGATACCATTTGTTTTCACTCTTATGTGGATCCTGAGAAACTTAACAGAAACCCATGGGGGAGGGGAAGTAAAAAACAAAAAAACAAAAAAAGAGGTTAGAGTGGGAGAGAGCCAAAGCATAAGAGACTCTTAAAAACTGAGAACAAACTGAGGGTTGATGGGGGGTGGGAGGGAGGGGAGGGTGGGTGATGGGTATTGAGGAGGGCACCTTTTGGGATAAGCAATGGGTGTTGTATGGAAACCAATTTGACAATAAATTTCATATATTTAATACGAATAATAATAATAATAATAATAATAATAATAATAATAATACTGGGTTTGGAGAGCCTCTGACTTTGGCTCAGGTCATGATCTCACAGTTCGTGGGTTCGAGCCCCGCGTCGGGTTCTGTGTTGACAGCTCAGAGCCTGGAGCCTGCTTCAGATTCTGTGTCTCCCTCTCTCACTGCCCCTCCCCCACTTGCACTCGGTCTCTGTCTCTCTCTCAAAAATAAATAAGATTTTTTTTAGTTAAAAAAAATAATACTGGGTTTGTTATAAAACTATATAACTAGAAAGATGTTCATGAGACACTGTTAGGAGAAAAAAGCAGATTATGAAGCTATCTTCATATATGTAATACAATACCATTTTTATCAAAAATGTGCATTTTAATTTGCAAATGTGGAGACTGTACCTAAAACATTAATAGCTATCTATAAATCCTAGGTAATTGTTATATTTTTCTTTTTGCTTATCAATACTAATTATATATTTCTTGAATGCATATATATATATATACTACCTTTATAATAAGAAAAATATTTTTGAAGTAAATAGATAACTCATAAATCTACATATACAACCATGATGCTCCTGAACTTTAGTCCTTGCCTCTCATTATCACTCCCTACAGAAGTGAGCTCTGTTCCCCACTTCTATCATTAAACTTATTTCCCCCAAACATCCATATCTAAAAACTTAAGGTCTGAACAAGCATACTTTATAACTTTAGCACAATGCCTATATGCTCAACATTGTAGAAAGGTAAATAAATAGTCCCCAAAAAGCAATGAGCTGTAAAGAATATTTTCTAGAACAAGATTGAATTTTTTGGAGGAAAAAGAAAACAACCATCTTTTCGACTAGTGCTTTCATGTCTTAAATATGCTGTTTAAATATGATATTTGTAACAACTATGGGTTCCAATCATTCTTTATGTATCATTGGCTGAAGAAAGCCAACTACTTTTATGACAGCAAGTCCTAAAGTTTAAATTAAGACAGCACATACAATGAGACAGAAATCAGTTTGGTAAGGAGTAATCTCTGTCTTTAGTCCTTAAATAGGTGGCATGTGTATCTTCTATAATTAATGGCAAAATCTCCTTCATGAGCAGTTTCCAGATGCCTTACTTAAACTACAGCTAATCAGTCTCTGATTCATCCTGTGTTCAGGAATGCTCTCCTAATAGACACACTTGCTATCTCACTGCAAAAGAAATATTACTACCCACTCCACTGCCATAAAAAAAAACAAAATCAAACACGTTTCATCTCTTTCAAGGTCAGTTGTAGACATACACATTCCTCCTGCAGTCAGGTCCCAACCAATGTAAAAGCATCCAAACATGAACTTACATCAACCCATGATCTAATGTGATGAGTTTACCAAAGTCGCCAACCACCTAAAACACATGCCAAGGGAAATACAATGAACAGGCCACTCTAGAGTAAAGATGTGTTTCATACCAGTCAGAGGAATCTGTTCCACTACACCACTAGACAGCTTTACAGAGGAAACCTTTCCTAAGTGGAGAATTTGCTTCTCCCTTAATCCCATAGAAATCTTAGTGCTATTTAACTTAATTTTTCCAAACGATCCACCTCATTCCAGAAAGACTTAATGGTAGTTACTAATACACTTCTGGTTTTGGAGGGAACATGAAAACTATTTCCAGAAATTTCTGTCAGGTTAAGTTCTCCTTTATATCCACTGTGCAACTGAGGACTTCTTCCTTGGAATTTTTTTATCATGTGCTCCAAAACCAATTGTGTAATAATTACCTCACCCTTCACTGATTCATGGAAGCTCACCCTTCCGGCTGGCTCACAGTAAAAAGAAAGCTCATACAGAGAATGCTTTCAGTACAAGGACTCAGACCTTAAGAGTGACAGGGGTATGTCTGGGTTATAATGGATGTCTGAAAGTTCAAAACACATGAGGTGGAAAGAATAATTAGTGAACTCTCAATGGAAGAACTAAGAGAATTATCTACGACGCTGAAGATCCGCCATTCAATGGACTTCGCAGAAGGAGGTTTTCACATGACACCAGCTGTCTGTGGACTCATGGAGCCAGCTCAGTGGAGCTTGGGGAACCTGACTGGTCTCTAATCAAGATGTTGTTAAGGATGTCTTTCATTGTATTATATAAAGTCCTCTTTAATTCCTTCTGGATTCTGTGTTGGTGATACTTTTGCTTCTCCTAAACAAGTGATTTGTTTTTAATTCATCATCTCTATACATTGAGTAAGTAATCAAGTTTTATATTTTTCCCTGGCTGCAAAAAACTTAAAAACAAAGGGCATTTGGGCGGCTCAGTAGGTTGAGCATCTGACTCTTAATTTCTGCTCAGGTCATGATCTCACAGTTCGCAGGATCGAGCCCCACATTGGGCTCATTGCTGACAGCCCAGAGCCTGCTTGGGATTCTCTCTCTCCCTCTCTCTTTTCCCCTCCCCTGCTCACATACACACATGAGCATGCTTTCTCTCTCAAAATAAATAAACATTTAAAAAAAAAAGAAAGAAAAGAAAACTTAAAAACAAAAGTGAGGCCCACATATACCATTTAAGTCTCTGTCATTTTTTTCCCTTTCATTTCCCATTTGTTTATTATTTATTTTGTATTCTTTTAGTTTCTGTAATAACTATACATCACCTTGGTTCTTTTTGGTAACAAGGTAGAGTTCAAATAAGTCAATTCAGGAAGTTATGAGACTGTGTGAAAGTTACTGTTCAATTCAATACACATCCTATACTGTATTGCAGCTTTTGGCAAATCAAGAAGAAATACCCCATCATGAACATTACAGTCATGTATCAACTTGAATAGATAACCAGAAAATTTGCATTATTCCCATGCAATCCACATTTAAAGTGTAGTTCCCACTTCACCTAAATTACATTTTATAGAGCACTAGAAAACACTATATTTTATATGAGAGAAACAGCACAAGCAATTTGTGTTTTACTATAAGAGACATGAAAATCTGCAGAAACATTAAATCCTCAATTATAGAAAAGCTATATTTAGCCCCTAGTTAGTTCTGGGCAACTACCACCTGAACACAACAAAAAATGAGCTAACAGAAAATAAAAAGAAAATTTTACTCCATCTTTATCTTTATCCTTTCTCAACTAGTTTTTGTTATGTGATTATAAATTCAAAATCACATACCACATATTTAATTCACCAGAAAAGCACTGCATTTCCATCTAATTACATCTAAATTAGATCATGTTATACCTATAATTTCAGGTTTTATAATTATAAAGGAGACTACCACTAATGAGTTGAAAAGGAGATAAATTGAAAAGTTTGTTTTCTGTCTACCAGTCTCTCCCTTTGAGTCACGAAAAAGTTTCCGCTGCCTTTTAGAAGTTGAGTTCTTCACCATATCTAACCTGATTATGACCTCCATTTATTCAACTAGACTGATGTTTCTTATAAAATGGTTCTGTGCTTTTGGCATAACATCAATTCCATGCGATTAAATTTAGAGCTTTGTTTCAGTCAAACCAAAATTTCTTTGGTGCCTCCACTTCCATGCAAAATTAATGTTAATTATTTTTATAAACTTCAATCTGATTTGTATTATTTTCCACAATACAACATTTGTGACAAATACTTCAAGATCAAGCATTAGTATAAACCAAATAATAGTCCTCATGAAGAGGCTTTCAAACACTGCTTGGGGTTTACATTTTCCCCAAGATTGCCCCCAGAGCCAATATGATCTTGGGAATCCAAGTAGTTCCAACAGTTCAGCTTTGAGAGTTTCACCCTCACATAACAACACATCAAATCACCTGATCAGTTTGCAGAATATGAGAAATCTAACCTCAATTCCTTCCTCAAGTGACCTCATAATTTCTCTTGAAATACTGGAGACCCAGAAACCCAGTCATATGTGCTAAGCAATTACAGAAGGGATTTATTTATTAAACATTAATCTCCTTGTCATGCAGAGTACCCAGAAAATCCCTGATGCACTTTTGCACTGAAACCTCAGTGGAAACGTATTTTTCTAAGTCTCCAAAGATCTTTCCCTTAACAAATCTGATAGGCCTTTCTCAAGTTTTCAATCCCCTTGACCTCTATGCTTCATTTAGCAGTGTTGAAATTCTCTCCTCGCATGGTTTCCCTGGATGTTCTCTGTGTTCCTCTACTACCTCTTTGTCTAATTTGCTGACTGTTCTTTTTGTCTGCCTCCACTGCCTGGGCTGGCAACCGTTCTAAGGTTCAGAACTTGGCTTTCTGCGTTTTCCCTCAGTATTCACCACTATGAACCATATACTAGCAGCATTTACTGGACTATCACCTTGCACAGCTGCCTCAGAAATCACCCATGAGGGCTTACCCTCTCAAATCATGATTCCATCTCCAGTTACTGACTGGTCATCTCAGGCTATGACCCCTGACACCTGAAACGTAACATCTCAGAAATAGAGCTCATTTTTCCCCTAGCCTACAACGGACTTTCCCAACATCCCACACTAAACCCTCACGACCTTATGCCTGGGTTACAAAACTCTAGTGCTCTTCCCACCTCTACCACTCCAACCCATCAAGTACACTGCTGCCTGAGTAACGATCATTATCTATCATTTTCATCGCAATACATGCATTCAGAACCTCTGACACGTTCCCACTGTCCATTGCATTAAGTCAGTAATAAAATTCATCGCAAGTTATCGATAGCCATGGAAGTTTTCCTCTTGACCAAGCCAGTGTGTTTAAGAACCACCACTCATGACTTGCTTATTGTCATTTCCAGATCTGTGTCCTTGCACATAACCTGTGTTCGTACTCAAAGTGCCACCCTCACCTCTGTTTGCCAATGTATGTCTCTTCCTATACCATCCAGTTCAAAGTTCAGCTCCTTCTTCAGTTAGCCCCGTATCTTTTACCACCTCTCCCCTAATCATTTGATACTTTGGTATTCAATTCACACTATGTTCTTTCCACTTATTGATATGCTACTTGCCAAGTGGTGTCAACTTGTGACATATGTACACGTTATCTTTATCCCTGCTAGATTATAAAACCCTTTGGAAGCAGAGAATCTCTTATTTATAATAACATTTTGGTGCTCATATAAAAACATTTAGAATAGTTTGGTACTCTCCACTGTACAGTACCAGTGGGTACCCACTAACTAGTTATTAATTAATATACAGTGTCATGGCTGGTCAATGTCATAATCCTCTATGCAAGTCCTATAACTACAAGAAACACTATGCATCCAATGCACATATCAACCAGTAGTCTAAAGAGATACAATTTCCTTCGATAAAAAGTTTTAAAATATTCCATTATAGACCTTTTCTCTCTTCAAATGAACTGTATTTCTTTTCTCGTGTTTTCCATGTTAGCTTGTCCACTTGCAGGAAAGAAAAGGACTAATTTCATACCTAACCTAATTACTCACTCCTGTCTGTATTGGAATCCTGGTTCCCCTATCTGCTTTGCTCAGTGCTCCCCTCAAAGGCATAAGCAAGCACATTCCCAAGGTCAGCCTAGGCCTCTGCTGAGGTGCCTGGAGTTTGAGAACCTAGCACATAATTCCACCAGCCACCCAGAAGTCAAGAAGCAGCCTGCATTTGAATGAAAGATACAAAAGGCCATACCTATTTTGATGTCCGTCATACAAAGGAGAAAAAGAAAGAATTAGAGTTGACTTTCTCTTACTCATAGGATGGACTGAGGAAAAAAGCAGTATACTCTGCATACCATTTCCATGGAGATTTTTTTAATGGATAAATAACTGACCTCCACAAGATGTCTCAAATGAGGATACTGGCCTGATGGCTCAAGATGCCCTTAAAAGCTCCTATAGAGGCCCTACCCTGCATCTGTTCTCCTGACTCCTTATTTTTAAGTCAAACCATCAAGAGCTGCATGGACCATCTCCATCGGAAAGCAAGGCCCCTGACATTTTCAATGACTCTCCCTGAAAGAAAAACATTTAGAAAACACAGGCCTGAACTGATGTATCCCAGATCTTCCATTCATGTCTTTCAATGAGGGCATCATGCAAGATGCAATGAATTCAAATAAGATTCTTCCTGAATGCTGCTTCTTTATGGCACGGTCCCCTAGACTGTCAAAACCAAAAGGTATTAATATGCCATTGTTAAGTATTAAAAGTCAGATGTATATGGGCAGTTGCTAAATGCACTTTGGTAGAGAATTAAAAGATATCAGGACAACATATCAGATCCTGGGAATTTTCATCACCATCAGTAACAGATAATACAAGTTATACATGATAAATGCTTGACTTGAGATTTAGAAAAAAGATGCTTCAATTCATTTGTTCACACTGAATCTTGGTGAAATTCAATAAATAGAAAATACTTTGTTCTGGTCCATAGTTTAGAGTAGGATTCAGGACAAAAAAAAAATAAGCATTTTGTTTATTTCTTCTGTGTTAAAAATTATTGTTGGATTACCACCAAAACTACCAAAGCCAAATTTTTAATTTCAAACTTTCATAAAGAAACTCAGGATAGGGGCACCTGGGTGGCTCAGTTGGCTGAGTGTCTGACTTTAGCTCAGATCATAATCTCATGGTTCATGAGTTTGAGCTCTGCACTGGGATCATTGATGTCTACACAGAGCCCGCTTTGGATTCTCTGTCCTCCTCTTTCTCTGCCTCTCCCCTGCTCATGCTCTCTCTCCCAAAACTAAACAAACATGGAAAGAAAGAAAGAAAGAAAGAAAGAAAGAAAGAAAGAAAGAAAGAAAGAAAAAAAGAAAGAAAAGAAAGGAAAAGAAAAGAAAAGAAAAGAAAAGAAAAGAAAAGAAAAGAAAGGAAAAGAAAAGAAACCCAGGATAGGAGCACCTAGGTGGCTCAGTTGGTTAAAGGTCTGACTCTTGATTTTGGCTCAGGTCACAATCTCACAGTTCATGAGTTCGAACCCCACATCAGGCTCTACGCTGCCAGTGCGGACCCTCCTTGGGATTCTCTCTCTCTCCCTCTCTCTCTCTACTCCTTTCCCACTCGCTCACTCTCTCTCTCTAAAATAAATTAAAAGGTTTAAGAAAAAACAGGATAAATAAATCAGTGAGACTTTTCTATCAATGGGAGGAAAGCACTAGCACAACACAAGATGTATCTGATGAAAACAAACTTCTGATTTAAAACACAAAGGCCAAAAAAAAATAATAATAAAATAAAATAAAACACAAAGGCCATCCTGTACGTTGAAGATATAGAGACAATCATTGCCGAAGGCATAAGCATGAAGGGTCAAATGCCAGTTGGTATTAGTAATGGAAATATGATCCCATAAATGAAAGACTGACTGACACTCAAAAGCCTATAAAACACAGGACAACTCCATTGCTTCTTCAAGAAGAATGGCTAACATTATCAGAACGTGTGCAGATCACGACTTATGCCTTTGTCATCTTTTGTTTGTACTTTCAGTGATAGAAGACTATAAAATATTATTTTTATCAAACTTTCTAAAAATGTATAATTTCCTTTTACTTGGTTTTAATTTTTAAACTCTGAATTTCTCCTTTCCTTCTAACTAGATCTCCTTTTCTGTTCCTTTCTGTTCTTTCTAGAGTGAGTTGTAGCATGGTTTTGTATAATATATACTAGCAACTTATTGTAATGTCTGCTGGTAACTTGCCTGGAAATACTACCACTCATCCTTCTGAGAACAGAGACATCTAATTAGAAGACTGTAATCAACCCAGGCAATCTGCCTTCACACTACCCAGGGTAAGAGCATGAACTTTGGTGTCAGAAAAACCTAGCTCAAATCTTGGCTCTGCTATTTACTAAGGGCATGACCTCAAGAAGTTACTGTTGCTTAACCTCAAGAGCCAACTTATTAAAAAAAAAAAAAGTCATGATGATACAAATAATAATATTTATTTCACAGTGTTCTTACTGAAAATTGAAGAGAAAAATAAACAGAATGTACATCATGGTTCCTGGCACATAATAAACCCTGCCTGATTTTAAAGTATAAATAATATAAGTTAGAGTATCACTTCTACCATTTATTCACAACCTTAAACTTTCTACTTCATAAAATGTAAACAACAATGCTAACAGCACAAGAGTGTTATAAAGAGCAATTGAGACAGTGTCAGTGAAATTACCGCTTTGGTATAGCTATACACAAATGTAAGGTAATGTGTTCTATTCAACTTAATAAACTGAGTGTTTTCCAAATGCTATAACCAAAGACAACATACAATGTTTGACCTTACTTTACACAAGGTTATAGAAACTGCTGGTGATGATACCAGTTTGGTTAGTATTTCTGTGTCTCAATACAGCACAAGTAGAGACATACGCTAGAGGAAAAATACAAGTCTCCAAAGCAAACAATCCTTTGACGGTACGGTACAAAAAATCCACTGGATGGCAGGCAGGAAAGTGTCACCTTACACATCCAATGCTTTTCAATGTCTGGTCTTCTGACCACTTGCAAGAGAATGTGCACAGAGTGCTTTTATAAGACACTTCTGAGCAACACCCCAACTTAGTCAAAATCTCTGGGACTGAGGACAAAAATCTGAATTTTTAACAAGACATCCAAGTGGCTTGATGTCCAATCAAGTTTGAAAACTTCTGCTTCAAAGTTCTGTTATGAAAAATCATAATAAACACAGCTAGCACTTGTCATTATGGAAAACTGTTTATCAAAATACAGAGGAGGAATAGATCTCACCATAAAATTTCAATCTAAGTACAAATTCTGAAATGGACAGAGTAGACAAAGTTCAAAAAAGTCAAGATTTGGGGTGCCTGTGTGGCTTAGTCGGTAAAGAATCAGATTCTTGGCTTCAGGTCAGCTCATGATCTCACGATTTGTGAGACTGAGCCCCACATCGGGCTCTGCACTGAGAGTGTGGAGCCTGCTTGGGATTCTGTCTCCCTTTCTCTCTGCCCCTCCCCTGCTTGCACTGTCCCTCTCTAAACAAATAAATAAATTTAAAAAAATAAAGGTTTAACTTTTCTTTTAAATACGTCTTTTCAATGACATCTCATAATGTAATATAAGAATTGTTTTACATTTGGTCATCATTAAACAGGCAGGCTTCTCTAGCGCTCCAGATACTGACTTTGTTTCCCTTAACACTTGTGCACTTGTTCCTGCCAACCATTTAAGCAAGAGTTGAAATTCAGCATACTTCAAGTTCCAATGCTTCATCAAGCCCCAGCCTTCACTGAACTTGCCTGAAATACAACCACCCATCTTTTGAGGCGAGAGACATCTAATGAGAGGATTATAATCAACACCGGCAATCTGCCTTCACACTCTCCAGGTGAGCCTGTGGGGAGTGTCTCCAACCCAGAACATTGCTGACAGTGCTCAGCCACACTCACACCAGTTCTTTCAGCCCGAAATGTTACCAGGAGCCAGCATGGGTTCCCAGAGAATGTGCCATGGTGCCAAAATAGGCTCATTTCGTCTTCTGATTAAATGACTGCATCATTTTTTTTTTTAATTTTAATGTTTGTTCATGTTTGCGAGAGAGAGACACACACACAGAGTGTGAGCAGGGGAGGAGAGGGGCAAGAGAGAGAGAGAGGGAGACATAGAATCTGAAGCAGGCTCCAAGCTCTGAGCTGTAAATGACTGCATCATTTAACTTAAGTTAAGCAAATATCTAACCCTGTCTCATAACTAACATAGGGGTTCTCTGTGGCCATTCTCTGAGGCAGTGCTTCACACTGTGGCCCATCATGGAGCACATACAGAATGACATTTGGATGCCACACTGAAGGATAGAGATGAAGCTACTTGACATCTGGGTCCACTGAGGCCCTGTCTGGCTACCTAAGAACTGCAGAGATCAATTTCTAAGCACATCTGTAATTTATTGCTGCAGGACACCAGTTGCGAAACACAGTCCAAGGAATGTCACTCCATAACTAAACAGTAGCCTAATCAGATTCCCCACTGAGGCTACCAGTCTGTACAGCCATGAGTGAGAGAAGTAGATTGGTACCCAAAAGTAGGAAATGCTAGAAAACCAGAGGGGACCAGGAGACAATGAGAAACTGGAAATAAGAAGAAAACCCGAAATACAAGAATACAGAAATATACAAGAAAAGAATGGGGATCACAACCACTGATAGGAGCAAAGGGATTCCAAGGCCAGGACATACAAGTGGGTCATCACCTTAGTTTAAAGGCAAAGGATTAGAAAGATGTAATCAAAAAGAGCTGACTGATGAACCATGACCAGCTTGGAGAAGTAATGCACTATTCTATTTGACATTGTTAGCAAAGACTTGGAAGAAGACAGATAAATAGAATAAGCTTATGAAAACATCAAATCACACAAAGCTAAGAGATTTGACAATTCCTTCTTATTTTCAAGGGCTATCATATGGTAAAAGGAAAAAGGATTAATGGTATTATCATGGGCACAATTAAGACCAAAGGGTCAAAATCACTGGAAGGCTGACTTTGATCCAATGTAATGAAAGGCATTTTAACAATTAAAACTGTCCACAAATGGAATGGACCACAGGGCAAGCAACGAGCTCTCTGGCCCTCAGAGTGTGGATTATGGTCAGTTGGAAAAATCATAGCAAGGATTTCTGCTTTGATGAGAGAGAGAGAGCTGGCCTTTAAATTCTTTGTGCTCAAATTCTTTGAAAAATATTTCGGTAGAAACCAAGTTTTTCTACCATTAAAGGAGTAGTAATGAATCTGGCATGGAGTATCACATCTAAAATGATCCCAGTCTAAATTACAAGTAGAAGCCCTTTATTTCCATTCTGGGAAATATAACTGATAGAGGCTTATTTTTACCTATGACATCATACTAGTACTAGCATTACTCCTATTACCCTTATCACCGTGGGTCAAGTTTCCAACAGAAGTTTATAGATTTTATAAGTCAAGACAAAGGGAAAAAAATGACTCTATTCCTGAAAGCTCACTACTGAGAAAATTCTGAGATGACTGTTCACTCTCCTTCTTTAGCATAAATAAGTAAAGGAAGGAGGGACCTGCAGCAACGGGACTATAAAAAGCTCACTTGGGTCTGAAAGGATGACACCGTGGACCAGCCTGGGATCAGCTTACACTGAACTCTGCACGGAAGTTCCCTAGGACCTGGAACGCATACAAAACCAGTGGAAATTCTGGAGAAGAAAAGTAATCAAAGGTTTGTGCCCAATCTGATTTCTGTGAACAGCAATAAATTCTTAATGGGTGTAATCTGCTGGCCTACAGCCACGAATCTTAAGAAAGTGGGGATCATACAGCAATAATGTTGACTCAAAAGCCACTCCCCCCAACGGCCTAACAAATCCTTCCCTGGAAATTAGGGTAATGAAGCTATGGACGTGCACGTATGAGACGAGAGTGGCCTTCACACCAGATCCTGCCAAGATTCTGCTGCCTTCCCACACGCAAAGGCCAAGATATTCAAAGCAATTGAGGCAGAACTAGTTAGGTCCAGTGTGACTGATGACAAGAAAGGGCAGCTCCTTCTGTGAGCCAAATGTCAAGACTGCACACATTTCAGCTACTGAAGACACTCTGTACCTAGATCGTCCTCTTGTTCCAGGAGACATCACCATAAAAGGGCACCCAAAGATCAGAGATGGAAATGGGGTTTTCATTAAAAGGCTTCCCAAGAAAATGAAAGAGAAACAAGGACCAGGGGAGGAGGAACAGAGAGGATGAACGTTCTAAAGATATTAAAGAAATAGAAAACACATCAACAGAGCCATGGTCATTGTTTGTGCTGCAATGAGGCCGCTAAACAGTTTTAAGTCGTCATAAAAGACAAAGAGTGGCATACTTTTTTGGAAATGTGTGACAGGACATTTGGTAGGTATTTTCATGACAAAATTTTGCTCATCAGATTTATAAACCAAGTCTATTAGATCTCACCTTAAATGTAACAGTGTCATTTTCTTCGCCTATTTGAAAAATCCAGTCACTGTTCATGGATGTTTCATTCCTTAATACCAATTGGCATGGTTCTGGTCCAGTTAAAATCAGCTTTAGGGCTGCCTTTTTTCCTAAAGCAGCTACCTGTCTGTTTGCCATCTACTACAATACACTGGCCAAATGGCTTATTTTCTGGTTTTCCGCAGAACCCACTTGTAACCCTACCAGGCCACAGCTTTTTCTTTCCTAAGAACTCAGATCATTTTTTCATTACTTTTCTGTTATATCCCCAAACCAAATTTTTCATGGTTTTGTAACAGTGTTTATTAAAAAGCCACTATTTTTCAGAATTTGTACAACTGAGCAAGAAATGATGCTGCAATATAAGAATTCTAAGAAGGAAATAGGTGCATCGTGCAGTAATCTCATTCAGGAAATTAAAGGGAAACAAAAAAAAAAGAGAAAATAAGTCAAATGTCCCTTACTATTAATCTCTGATGTTGTGTAATGTTCAAGACAAACCAACAGATTCCATTTCATTGTCAATACTAAGATATTTCTTTTTTTTTTTAATTTCTTTAACATTTATTCAGTTTTGAAAGACAGAGAGCATGAGAAGGGGAGGGGGCAGAGAGAGAGAGGGGGGAAACACAGAATCCAAAGCAGACTCCAGGCTCTAAGCTGTCAGCGCAGAGCCCGACACGGGGCTCGAACTCACAAACCATGAGATTATGACCTGAGCCGAAGTCAGCCGCTAACCGAGACACCCAGGGGCCCCTATACTAAGATATTTCTTTTTTTTTTTTTTAATGTTTATTTTTATTTCTGAGACAGAGAGAGACAGATCGTGAACGGGGGAGGGTCAGAGAGAGAGGGAGACACAGAATCCGAAACAGGCTCCAGGCTCCGAGCTGTCAGCACAGAGCCCAACGCGGGGCTCGAACTCACGGACCGTGAGATCATGACCTGAGCCAAAGTCAGATGCTTAACCGACTGAGCCACCCAGGCGCCCCTATACTAAGATATTTCTAATGGATTGTCAATTCCAAGAGGACATACAATACTTAATGTGGCAAATATTTTAAAAAAGAGTCGGTCAATTAACCCACTGTGAAATTAGATACATGTAAACACTTAATGAAAACATATTTTATATATCGAAGGGGGACATTCCCAAAACACATTACAGTTAAAAAATGCTCTACTGAGCACCAATTATCATTTCTTATACCAAGGTTTTACACTGTAATCAACAAGAGAAAATGACGTTAATTACACAGTCCACTTTATAAAGAAATTTCACAGAACTATGAAATATGAATCTGGAAGAGATCAAGTAGGAACGAGGCCCCTGTTTCAAAAAGAAGAAAATTGGGGCTCATATTGATGATTCAAATTTCAGAAAGCCATAAAACCACTTATTACTGGTCTGGCATTTAATCCAGGCCTCCTGATACCCACCTAGTGCTCCTTCTTTTACATTATGTTCCCCTCAAAACAAAATTCTAGTGTACTCATCTTACCTAATCATTCTTCAGCACTGTATTAAGTATGAAGTTGGACTCCAACACCGCTTTGCAGACCTTGAGTAGAGCCTTGAACTGTGACCCCAGGCCCACTCGCAGGATCTTCAGTGCTCCACACAAGCTGTAGTGTCTGCTTTGTCACTGACATCTACTATCCAACTCTCTACCAAGTACAATGCGTTCAAGTAGCAATCAGGAAATAAAATTTAGGGTGGGAGATGTAAGAGTCCTTTAGATTCCTGATCTAATTGATACCTGCTAACTCTTACTTATTTAAATATTCAGCAGCTCCCCCCAAAAAAAGTATCAAATTTGTGTTAACATTTTCCTTTTTATTTCTTTGCAGTGACCACTTCTCTACAGGAGACATTGTCTAATATTAAAAAGTGCACAACACAACAACAAGATAGTCTCTGTTATTTAGAGGAAAAAATTAATTTTAAAAACAACTCTGACCTAAATCTCACACCTTATATAAAATGTGACTCAAAATACATTATATACTTAAAGGTAATTTTTTTTTAACTTTAGATAACAATGGAGGGAAAAATCTGGACTAGGGCTTAGCAAAGAGCTTTCAGACATGACTTAAAAACTACAATCCATGAAAGAAGAAAATAATTGACAAATTGGGCTTCATCAAAAATTAAAACTTTTGCTCTGTGAAAGACCCTGTTAAGACAATGAAAAGACAAACTATATGCTGGGAGAAAATATTTTCCAATCACATATCTGACAAAGAACTCATAACTAGAATATATACAGAACTTTCAAAAACTTGACAGTAAAAGAATAAAATAAACAACCCAATAAAAAATGGGCAAAATATACAAAGAGATATTTCACCAAAGAGGGTATACAAAGAACAAACAAGAACATGAAAAGATATTCTACACAACCAGCCATCAGGAACATGTCAGTCAAGATTATCTCTATCCAGGTATCAGCACAGCAAAGATAGAAAGTAGTGACCCCATCAAGATGCTGGGGAGGATGCAAAGAAACAGGATAGCTTCATATGTTGCTATAGGTATGACTACCCTGAAAAACAGTTCAGAAGTTTCTTTAAAAAACTAAACAGGGCCCCTGGGTGGTTCAGTCAGTTAAGCGACTGACTTTTAGTCTCAGCTAAGGTCTTGATCTCAGGGTCTTGAGTTCAAGCCCCACATTGGGCTCCACACTGGGCACAAAGCCTACTTAAAAACAACAACGATAAAAACTAAACATACATTTACTATACAGTTAAACAACTCCACTCATGGACATGGTCAGAGAAATGAAATGATGGCCATTCAAAAGAGCCTGTACACAATTGTTCACAGCAGCTTTATTTGTAAATAATCTGAAAATGGAAACAGCCAAAATGTCTCTTCATAGGTAAATAGTTGAACTGTGGTACACATGCCATAGTTTTCTACTCTACAATAAAAAACAATTTGCAACAACTTGGCTGGATCTCAGGAGCATTACATTGATTGAAAAGAAGCCAATCTCAAAAGCTCACATTGTACACTGTATGATTCATTTATATAACATTCATGAAATGACAGAATTATAGAAATGGAAAACAGATTAGTAGGTACCAAGGGTTAAGGAGGATGTGAAAGGAGAGGGTGTAACTATGAAGAAGAAGCCATAGGAAGGTATTTGTTGTAATGGAGCTATTCTGTATCTTGCCTGTGGTAGTGATTACCCCAATTTAGACAGGGGTGATAAAATGACATGGAGCTGTACACACATATTGTACCGTAACAATGTCAATTTCCTGGTCTTGATATTACACTCTAATTATGTAAGATATAGCCATGGTGGAAAATGGGGTGAAGGGTACACAGGACCTCTCTGTACTATCGCTTGCAACTTCCTGTGTATTTGTAATTTTTTTCAAAATAAAACTTTTTAAAAAAAACTATACTATTCCAGACTGCCCTGCCACAGGATTATTTCAGACTGACTGCCACATTCCTTCCCCTTGGAAAGGCCTCTCCTACCTGAACTTAGAGGTCACTCCATCACTAATTGCCTTGGAAGGCGCTCTAGTTCCACCACATATGCTTTCATTTTGCTCTTCCAGCGTCTCTTAGCTTCAGAAGAGTTTGGCAGCCACATCCTCATGGATTTGACCCTCGATCTCCGTTAGAGGCATGGCTTCAGAAAGAGGAAAAATCTTTCCACTCTTCTAAAGTTCTAATGTTGGCAGAAGATGGCCCCTGCTGTGGTAAATTCAAGTCATTAAGTACGAAGCTGCTGCCCGATACAGGAAGGAAATGTGGTGTGGTAGAGAAAACACTCGTCTGAATGCTAGAGGCCTAGGTTAACGCTTCAGGTCACCTCGGCCAAATCACTTTTCCTCAGTCATCTGCTACATTACATGTGCAGGTTTAACTATGGAGTTGATGATGTCAGCTTGCTGTACATTACGAATGCTCTCGAAGCACCATGAGAGAAAGAAGAGATACATTTCTGAAAAAAAACTTCACTATCTTGAAACTTTGCAAGGCAGAAAATCAGTTCTAAAATGTACCCTTCACTTAATCATCACTCCCTGTCAGCATTATTTTAGGGAAAATTCTGACAGCCAGTTTGAATAAGTCCCAAATGAAAGGAAAACGTTTCAGGAAGTATTGTAGAAAGAAAGTGACAAGACTATTCAAGGCACTGTGCCAACTATATCTCCAGTTTAAATGACCCTTTGCTCAAGACAGAATTGTTCTTTGGGAGAAAAAAAAAGCTGTCTTCTGTTATTTGGACTTATCTTCCCTATTCATTTGATTCATTCATATATTCACTCTGGTGACAGCTCAGGGCCACTCAGAAAAGGCTGTACAGCCACTGGCAACCATTAAAGTCAAGGCGTTTCCTGTGCCTGCATCCTTCGGGGCCACTCCTGCTGTTACTGTGAAAGAATTTAAAAGAATTTTTTCAATCAAGGAAGGAAGCAAAAGATCCCAGGCCTGTGAATGAGCTGAGGACATTTCTCCAAAGGAATCAATGAAAGACAATAAAGGGTCATTTGGCCCTAAGGGCCACCCTGGAATAAAAAACAGAATCTCTAGCAACCTACTTTGGACTTTTTGTTCTATTTTGTTTTATTTCTTTCCTCTCTGTTTTATTTGTGACTATCTGGGGGGAAAAAAAGCTCTTTTCTGGCAACTTTTTCTTTTCTTTTTTTTTTTTTTTTAACTGATTCGTTCATCTAGTTTTCATATAACCTAATCTACAGTAGAATAAGAGATCTGAAGAAAATTTAGAGATTACCTATACCAAGCCCTCATTCCAGGGCTCCATAAACTGAAGCCCCAAAACACCAGTGATATGCCCAATGTCAAAGAGCTGGTAAGTGGCACAGCTGGACCACAACTCTCCTGTACCAGCTCCGTGCTCTCTCTGCCCTACCATACACCACCCTCATCTTTTTCAGGCTGTAAAAAAATTCCAGAGTTTGCTCATTAGAGCCTCAAACTCCTCCAAAGATACTAACTGCAAGTAGGAACTTAAATTCTGTCACCTAAATTACTCAGGAATATTCTATGTGGTGACCCCCATTCCTTCCCAAACTGCTCTAGTTCTACATGTATAATTCCATCTGTGTGGACTTAGACCATAGATTATCCCTTTTTTTTTTAATTCTTTTTTGTTGTTGCTGTTATAGAAAGGCAGACTGTCACATGCAGTGCCTCATTTGGATGTGTCTGGAGTCTTGGAAGCTTGACTACCCTATGTTCTCCTACAAATGGACCTTGAGAGCTTGTTTGGAGGTTCTAGCGGGGGAGCACAGCTACTCATATACCCTTGACTGAAGAACGGTCCTCCTCTATTGGGGAAGGTCATCCTCTTTGACCAAGAACACAGCTTCATGAGGGACACACATGGAGCGGTGATAGAGGAAGGGGATACCCGCCTAGCCAGGCAGCTCAGCCAAATCAATCCTGGCGATCAATGGGATGACAGATGTCACAGCCAGATCACCCTTGTATCCAATTACCCCATTTTAAATGGGGAATCTTATATGGTACATATTTACCAGAAGTTTATTTATTTTTTTAATGTTGTCTACTTTTGAGAAAGAGATAGACAGAGACAGAGCATGAATTGGGGAGGGCCAGAGAGAGAGTCAGACAGAATCTGAAGCAGGCTCCAGGCTCTGAGCTGTCAGCACACAGCCGGATAAGGGGCTCAAACTCATTAACCAGGAGATCACAACCTGAGCCAAAGTCAGAGACTTAACCAACTGAGCCACCGAGGCGCCCCTGAAAGTTTATAATGTGCCAGTCTTAGGCAAAGTGCTTACCTCATTTAATCAGCACAACAACTGTGAGTGAGGTAGCATTATCCCCATTTTTCAGATGAGAAAACAGACACTTTGAGAAGCTAGTAAACTGATTCAAGGCTACATGTACGCTCCAAGTCAATTTGATTTCAGCATCCAAGGCTTAACCAGCATGCTTCTCAGACCTGAAGACTTCCTAATCTTAATCACTTAGCTATTCCTTCAAAATGCTATGCCAATGTTTTCTTTATTAATATACACATTGAGAATTCTCAATCCAATACTCAACTTAAGGAGTAGGTGAACTTTAGGCCAAAGTATGCTACTATCAGTACTTGAAATGATGCATATTACCTTGTGAGGAAACCTGTCAAGAACAATGTCATAAGACTGAATTTTTCTAGACTTTTAACCAGCTTTTGACTCTGTGGACTGAAACCCAACTATCAACCAAACTACATGAGCTCAGCAGAGACTCCCAGTCATTTAGTTCTTTCTCCATTGCAAGAATGAGGCTGGATAGAAGTAGTCTCTTCCTAAGTAAGTCAGCAATCTTAACACTCTTTTTGCATCTCTGCCCATGATTTTTAATTTCTATTTTTAAGGATTTTAACTGACTTGTAGATGAGTTCGTTGCACTTTAACCTGCAACAGAGAAGAAGGGTATAAGTTTCTTTATCTGACGCACCATACAGAGAGCAGACTAGTGCAATGAGAAAACCACTTAACAGCTGTCTGCTTTGGAGGGACCTACTCAACTGTCTACATTTCTTCATCTATTAAATGGAGTTAGTACTTATACCATCCTCATAGGCTTGTTATGAGGATTAAGTAAGTCACTACTTAACAAGCACTCAGAAAAATACTCAGTGAATGTTAACTATTCTTTTTTAGAGAGAGAGAGAGAGAGAGAGAGAGAGAGAGAGAGAGAGAGAAAGAGAGAGAGCACAAGTGGGAGAGGCGCAGAGGAAGAAAGAGAATCTTTTTTTATTTTTTTAGTGTCTATTTATTTTTGAGAGAGAGAGAGCAGAGAAAGACACAGAATCCTTAGCAGCTCCAGGCTCTGAGCTGTCAACACAGAGCCCGACGTGGGGCTCAAACTCACGAACCATGAGATCATGACCTGAGTCCAAGTAGGACACTTAACTGACTGAGTGACCCAGGCGCCCTGGCAGAGAGAGAGAATCTTAAGCTGCTCTGTGCTGAGCATGGAGCCCAACTGGGGGCTCAATCCCACAACTCTGGGATCATGACCTGAGCCGAAATCAAGAGTCAGGCACCTGACTGAGCCATCCAGGCACCCTGAATGTTAACTATTCTTACTATTGTAATGGTAGAAGTGGTGATTATTACTATTAGAATAATCACAAAATGAAAGTGACTTTACCTCCACAATTGATCATGGTACTGAAGAACTGTCAGAGAGAACAATTCTGTATTCATTGTTCTAAACTAAAATCATTACATTTGGCCGCATTCTCCAAAATTATACTTATCCATACCAATTCTTGACAGCCGTGTATCTAGTAGTTAATTCCCCCTGGGGAATTCCTCAGAGACCCCATAAAATAAAATCCACTAAAACATTTTTTTTAATTTTTTTTAACGTTTATTTATTTTTGAGGCAGGGGGAAGGGGCAGAGGGAGAGGGGACACAGAATCCCAAAGCAGGCTCCAGGCTCTGAGCTGTCATCACAGAGCCCAACACAGGGCCTGAACTCACAAACTGCAAGATCACAACCTGAGCAAGTCAGATGCTTAACTGACTGAGCCACCCAGGTGCCCCAAAAAAATCTACTGAAACATTTTTAAGGTTTTCCTGTAGTTGTAAAAACCATCAGGAACATCTTTGAAAGTTCTGCATGTCAGAGTCCTATCATTCATGATCTACGGCATGAAATTCTGCACACTAAAGCTTGAACATATGCTGAAGGTGACCAACTGCCTTTCAAGTAATATTTGGACTTGATGGAGGTATCCCTGCAATCTATTTCAGAGCTGAAGGGAGACGATCTTCCTTCCAGACAAGAGTTTAGATTAGGATCTCAGTTTCCTCAGGAGATTAATGACTTTGCTACTTATTTAACAAGAGACCCACCGGCACAATGGTAAAGCACATACCCACTAGAGCCAGAGAGATCTGTATTTGAATGTGACCACTGAGCAGCTGTCACCGTTGTGAGTCATTTAACCCCAGCAAGCCTTGCTTTCTCCAACTGCAAAATGGGAATAATAACAGCACCTTCCTCACTGGACTGCTGGGAAGACTAAAGAAGGTAACTTACAGAAAGTATGTAGGATTCAACAATAGCGACAAATAACCATTGCCCCTAGTTTGGTCAAACACGCTCAAGCCACAACAGAACAGGAGCTTTTCTACTACCCACCTCCTGCCAAAGCCTGGATAAGAGAAGCAACACTTTCAGAAGATGATCCTCTAATCTGGGTCCCCTAAAAACACATCCTTGGATAACACAGAACAGCTAGAAGATGGTAAACTCAATTTTAGTTAATTTATCTCCTTAAAGCACTGTAACAGCATGATACAGTGGGAAGAGCACGGGCTCCAGTGTCAGAAAAGGTCTGTGTCTCAATACAGGTGTATTTCTTACTAGCTGTGTGACCTTGAGGAAGTTATAAGAATTCTTTGAGGCTGAGTTTCCTTATCATTAAATGAGTACAATGATGCTTTTAAAATGTAGTTGTCATAATGAAATGTTTATGAGAGTTAAATAAAATAATGCATACAATACAAAGTTCCTAGGATGGTGCCTGACACATAACAAGAACCCAGCAAATGTCAGACCCCTTGCAATGCATTTTCATGCTATCATATAGCTATACAATTTGGTTGAGAGCATGATCTTTAATTATTCTTATTGCCCCTATCTAAAATCTGAAGTAAGACATTCTTTTTAGAATACAATCCTAATAACACCTTTACTTCCCCTTAAGCATGCTTTTCTTTTTCTGGTAAGTATGTGACCGATTATGTCTCTCTTTTTATCTTGGCTGCCAGGAAGCTCAGAGGCCAATTAAATTCAACTCTAGGAACAATACTGGTGCTAGCAGTTCTGCATACGGTACATTTTTCCTGGTTTTGACATCTGTTTTCACCCATATGTAATTATTACAAGACACCTAAATTTTTTGTAGAGTGTGAGAAGCTATTAACTAACCAACTAATTAATTCAGTCAAGGAGAAAATACTGATTTAAGTACCATGAAAAGAATATGAGACTTGGGGCCTTCAAGTCCTAAGTACTTCTTACATTTATCCCCTCTCCTTGGGCAATTCATTTAACCTTTCAGATCTATATTTTTGCATGCCAAGTAGGAATAATAATCTCTAAAGTCCTCTCAGAATCATGCATGTATACAAATGTGTTTTGTAACCCGTCAAGTGCTATGTAAGGTCAGGTGTTATTATTATTTTCATAACTGGAGGAGAGGTGAACGTTCACCAGAGTGCAGGTGTGCACATGCACGCAGACCATGGTGCAGCACTGAGGACCCCTGCAGGCAAGCGCGGAAGACGGGCAGTGATGGGGGCAGAAGCAGCCACCATGCTAGCTAGACTCACTAGAAAGCTCCTGCAGGACTCACTGGACAGAGAAGAGGCATGCCGGAAATGAAGCTAAGCACTTCAAGGAATGATCCCAATTCAGTAACCATCTCAAGCCAATTTGTTTTCTGGCCGCTAACCTAAACTGATGTGCTTAGAAAACAGTGCAAATGACACAACTATTTGTTCCCCACAAGCCTGGGAGCTGCACTCTCATTCTCACCAGGCTCATCACAAGAACAGGCCATGGGTCATAAGGGGGCTTATAATGTGGGCATTCAACTTCTCTCCTGAATCCCCTACCAATGACAGCTGATATATCACATCAACTGGTACATCCAGAAGGACTCATATACTATTAATGTAATTCAGAGAGGGGGATTTTTTAAAGAGCTAAATTTGGGCTAGAACCAAGCAGCTCTTAATAACAGTGAGGGTAGGTGTTACTCCGTTTTTAGAATAATCTGCCAACTTATTCCAGGAGTTCAAATGTTCTCTCAGCATCTCTGTCTTATTCCAAAAACCCATCACCCTCACTGATAACTTAGGGCAGCAGCTGCCTGCCCATAAAAGAGAGAAGAAGGAAGCTGCTGCAGAATGGCCTGCTGGGTAGATGATGAGGCAGGAGGTAGCGCTAAAAGTCACAAGTCCAAGTCTCAACCCTGCTCCTTGATAATGCGGGATTGCAATCAAGTCACTTAATGATAATAACTAATATACACTGAGCCTTGTTCTTTGCCAGTGCCCTTTGAAGGCCTCATAATTCATTTAACCCTCACCATCCAGTGAGCACAGGTACCTTTCTCACCTTACTCTAGAGATTGTAAGAACTGAGATCTAGAAGGGTCAAGTGACTTGCCTACCATCAAAAAGCTGGTGAGCAAGGCATCCTAGGATCTGAACCCAAATAAGATTCCAAGCCCATGGTCAAAACCACAGTGTAATATTGCTTTTGCAAATCTTTCTTCCCTTTGTCTGTCAAAGAAGGGACTAATAAAATGGACATGAAATTTCTCACAAGGTTGTTATGGGGACCAAACACGACCATGGAGGAGACAGCCCTGCATGAAGTCTGAAGGACTCTACAAACGTGACACATTCCTCCTCAAGTCAGCAAGCACCTCCTAACACCAGCTACTTGCTAAACAGGGACAAGTGGTACAAGATGCCAAAAAGAAGTTACTTCTACATATTCTGAACTCAAAAAGGAAACAACAACAAAAAAAGATTTTTAAGAGACATCTGTGAAAATGAGTGACTGCTGTAACAAGAACAACGAGGGCCAGGCTGATGAGCAATGGGAAAAGCCCGTTCGGAGTCCGCCCACGCCCTTCAGAAAGACACAACTGTCACCTAAACTGCTGGAATTTCAAATACAGTAAAAGCTATTCTACTGCTAGGCTCATCCATTTCCAAGGCAACCCACTTGCAAAGGATTTTTCTCTAGGATTCAGTTGACTTTAGACCAATCAAGTGGAAAACAACTATTCATAGCTATAATTTTCTAATTTTGAATACATCAAGCTTTGGAGAAATGAATAATGGAATCCTCCAGGACTTGATTGCACCCGATCAAATGCTCATTTTCAGCCCAACTACTTGAGTATCACAGCTTCGTGATACAGTATAAAGAGAGCCAGAGCAGGAGTCCAAAGACCCTGGGCCAAGCCTGACTCATCCAGCCGGGGATGTGTGACCTCAGGCAGGTCATTAGCCTGTGGAAGCCTCTGAATTGTATTTCTAAAACAGGAATAATGCTTGTTACTCTAATTGCGTCAAGGGTTATGGCACAATTGGATACTGTGCATAAAAACCTCTATAAGTTATATAGCACCACACAAAAATAAAATATTTTGCAATGTATAGTCAACTCAGCTTAGTCAACTCTCTGAATGCCCTTTGAACTGTGTACAGAGGGCCCAGGGAAAACTTTCAATGCCATCCAAAATAACTTTGATGAAAAAAATGCAACCTGAAGCAAAGAAAGAAAAGGCAAAGTGTGAGAACATGAAAAGTGCTATAAAAATATATATTTTGCTACAGTCATAAGGCCTTCCTGGGACCTTTTCTGATTTCTTTTCAGGGAAAATACACATTTCCTGATCATAGACTTCAAAAGTACAGTGAACAAAAATACACTCATGTCCGCAGTACATAAAGTTTCAAAATTCCTCTGGCCAAATAAAATCTCCTTTTGTGTCAGACATTTCTCTGCTTGCCCTGGCTCCAACAGAACAAGCTAACAAATCAAAACCATGGCGTAAATCGTCAGGGTAAGATACCATTCCACGCTCTGGTGATATATGGAAAGTCACTCCGGAGGGGAATCACTGAGTAAGCAGAAGCCAGGCTGAGGTTTTCTACCCTCTTGACCCTGTCACTCAATCCTCCTTCTCTTCCTTACATCATGTGAGTCACAGATAGAAAAGGCATGTGTATGATTTAAAGTCAATGCTCCTGAAACATTTACGCAGAATGGTTTGCCCCTCCCCCCTTCTGTACTCTAAACTGTAGAAGTGGTATCCCCCAGGGGGGATGATCTTGACTGCCAGTAGAGTACTACGTCAAAACACACAGTCCTGTGGCCACTGGAGAAGGTAGGAATGCACCACCCCTGCCAAAGCCAAAAGCTTTTGCTGCGACTCACTCATGGCTCAAAAACAAATGCTTTATTTGACATACTGATACAGTAGGAAGCAATATTTGCAGAAAAGAAGGTAATGACACATAAGCAGAAGTTAAAGGTGATTCAGTAGATAAAACAGCATTGGGGAAAAAATGTGAAGTTGGAAAGCAAAAAGTTCTACTTTTAAACTCAGGTTAAAAATTGATGTATCAGGGGCTCCTGAATAGCTCAGTTGGTTGAGCATCCGACTCTTTGATTTCAGCTCTGGTCGTGATCCCAGGATTGTGGGATCACGCCCCACGTCGGGATCTGCACTGAGCATGGAGCCTGCTTAAGATTCTCTCTTTCTCTCTTTCTCTCTCTCTCTCTCCCTCCCTCCCTCCCCCCCCCACACTCTCTTTCTAAAATAAAAATAAAAAATAAATTTTAAAAATTGATGTTTCACAGATGAATAATAAAGAAGATGTGACGTGTGTATACACACACACACACACACACACACACACACAATGGAGTATTACTTGGCAATCAAAGAGAATGAAATCTTGCCATTTGCAACAATGTGGATGGAACTAGAGGGTATTAAGCTAAACAAAATCAGTCAGTCAGAGAAAGACAAATATCATATGACTTCACCCATATGTGGAATGTAAGAAACAAAACAGATGAACATAAGGCAAGGGAAGAAAAAATAAATAATAAAAACAGAGAGGGGGACAAAACGTAAGAGGCTCTTAAATACAGAGAACAAACTGAGGGTTGCTCAAGGGCCTGTGGATGGGGAATGGGCTAAATGGGTAAAGAGCATTAAGGAAGACACTTGTTGGGATGAGCACTGGGTGCTTTACATAGGGGACGGATCACTGGAATCTATTCCTGAAATCATTATTGCACTAAATGCTAACTAACTTGGATGTAAACTAAAAATGAATAAAACTTAAAAAAAAATTGATGCTTTACCTTAACTGTGTGCATTTGGCATTCTGTACGCCTAATTATTAACCTGAAATTGGTATCTTTCACTTAATCAAATACTAGTGCAAAAAACATAATTCTTATTTAGAGGGAATTTTCCTCAGTGAGGCCTCCCCATATTCAGGCAATGTTAATGGTGTGTCTTAAATAAGAGTGCTTATGCTCACCATGCCTCCTCTGGACCCAAAGCCCTATTTCACACTCTTCTTTTTACCTGCTGCAGTGTTCTTCTCTTCGACCTTCACCACATTTTTTTCTTCCTCATCCTTCAGATCTCAACTCAAGTATGACTTTCTCAGAGACACCAGTCATTTCCTAGTCTCCCTAATCTGGTTAAATCCCACTATTATATTTTATAGTACCATGGGCACTTACCGTAGGTGCAGGTTAACATTTATTTGTGTGGGTAAGTGATTAGTAAGTATCTCTCTCAATAGACTATAAGCTCCCTAATGGCAGGAAGTGTCTTTAATTTTGCTCTCATGTCCCCAGCATCTAGCACCACACTTGGTACACAGAAGACCTTCAATAAATATTCTGGATGAAGAGATGGATGGCTGAGTAAGTATCTCATGCTTCTTGATACTGATGAGATCATGGGGTTTATTGAGAGATTCTCTCTGGAGTTTTCAGTACTGAATAACTTTTCCATGACTTCATTTGTTCAGAAGAATAGACTGGAAAGCTAAGTGACATTTTATAGTAAAGTCACATGAAACCAAAATATTTTCAAAACATGTAACCAGGATAACTGACCAAATCTTAAAATTTTTTAATTACAAAAAAAAAAAAAAAATGAAAGAGCAAACAAATCAATGAATGATTGATCAATAAGATAATCAACAGATAACAGGTTTTAACGTAAGATAAACAGGAAAGACAAATACCATATGATTTCACTTACACATGGAATTTAAGAAACAAAACAATGAAAAAAACAAGGGAAAAAAGAGACAAGCAAAAATACAGACTCTAAATACAGAGAACAAAATGGTGTTTGACAGAAGAGAAGTGGGGGGGGGGAACGGGTGAAATAGGTGAAGGGGATTATGGGTACACTTATCTAGATGAGCACTGAGTAATGTACAGAATTGCTGAATCACTATATTGTACACCTGAAAGTAATATAACACTGTATGTTAAATATACTTCAATTGAAAAAGAGATAAACAAGTTTCCATTTCACCCAGAAAGGAAAACCATCCATAGCAAATTCTAGCCATTTCATCTAGGTGATTTTAGATACTTCAGTTTTTTGTGTGTGTATTTTCTCAAATAATAAATGTATTTACTTATAAAATCAGCAGTAAAAAGATGTACAATATGACTTTTAATTTAATTCTAAAGGAAAGGCTTCTTTTATTTTGCTTACATTGTTACTCTTCAAGGCAGTGTAAATAAAGACTCAATAATGACAATACAAATTGAATGTGGATGAGATGTGTACAATGTCTTTCAAATTTCATTCACTCTAGGGGCGCCCGGGTGGCTAAGTCGGTTAAGCATCCGACTCCTGATTTTGGCTCGGGTCATAATCTCATGGTTTGTGAGACTGAGCTTCCTGTGCTGACAGCACAGAACCTGCTTGAGATTCTCTCTCTCCCTCTCTCTCTCTGCCCCTCCCCCATTTGTGCCCTGTCACTCTCTCTAAAATAAAAAAAAATAAACTTAAAAAATTTTCATTCACTTTATTTTTTTTAACATTTTTTATTATTGAGAGACAGAGAGAGACAGAGCATGAGCATGGGAGAGGCAGAGAGAGGAGGAGACACAGAATCTGAAACAGGCTCCAGGCTCTGAGCTGCTGTCAGCACAGAGCCCGATCAGCACAGAGCCCGACGCGGGTCTCGAACTCACAAACCGCGAGATCATGACCTGAGCTGAAGTCGGACGCTTAACCGACTGAGCCACCCAGGCGCCCCTCCCTCACTTTAATGTGAAGCTGTGAAAAAGCCATGGTTAAGAGCCTCTGCTTTAAGTCAAAGAGACCCCAGTGTCCCAGAAATGCCACTTTCCAATGATGTAATGCCAGGTGAGGAACTCACCTTTGCGAGTTTCAGTGTGCTCAACCCCTCAAAGGAGGTCACTAACCTCAGAGGACTTTGATGAGGAAAACTAAGGTTATATTTTTTAGGTACCTGCAGAGTACCTAGACCACAACTAATGTTCAATAAATACTTATTATTATTATTAATTATTATTATTATAACATTTTATCAATGAAATTCAAGCCACTATACACAGATTCATTCTTATTACTTCTCGTAATCCTCCTTCATAAGAAAAGAGAGAGAAAGGATAAGTAAATATATACAGACCAATGTAGAAAAAGTGGGGAGTTACTCAGGCTCACAGTGATAATGAATGACAAAATTAAGAGATGTCAGGTCTTACTTTCTGGTAGCAAAACTCACATGACAATGTTTTTACTATTTACAAAGTAAATAACAGAACTAAAATATTAATTCACCAATACCCATTAAAATATGTGTCAGTTGCCTATCCCTTTCCATCAGAAAACAATACATTTCAGCCAAACACCACCAAGTACACCTAAGCTTACATCTCACTGGTCAAGACCGGTCACATGGCCACCTCTAGCCACAAGGAAATCAAAAGTTTTTAGCTGCCCCAATGCTGTCATGAACAAAACTGGGATTCTGGGGATAGGGAGGAAAGGAAAATGGCTATCAGGCAGCCTACTAAGCTGAGTCTCCCAAAATGAACTTTCATGGTTATTTAAGTACAGAGAGAAAACAACCATATTCTTTCCTTGTAAAGGGAGAAGGGATGTTTTGGTAGAGGCACCTTTGCTTGTTCACCATCTGTGTTGGTCTATAACTGGAAGAAGAAGCAGTAAAACCTAACCAGCTCCTCACCTTCCCCTCCCTTACCTCCTGGCACACTCCTGCTGCACTGAGGCTCAACACAGAGCTTCTTCCTCTGTGAGACCTTCTCCTGCTCCCCCTACCTTAGGCACTTCCTTTATGCTCCCATACCACCCTGTGTGTAATTCCACAAGAGCAATTACCAACATTCTCTGAGATTTGTCCGATTTATGTCACCTTCTCCACTAACCTGTCAGTTTTTTCAAGAAATTTTCATCTCTGCAGCCCCACTGTCCAGGACCATGACTGAAAAGAAGTACTCCATAGAGACTACTTGTATTTGGATCAAAACGAATTAAACCGCAATGAACTGAATTGACTTACATTGTGCTGGTTGAAGGCTCAGGGATGTGACTGCATCTCTTTTCACACCCTATTGTGGTGGCTAACAGGGTGCCTGCCCAAGTGCCATGAAGGATGATGACAAGCTTACAAGCTTATGGTTCACATGAATAGATCATGTCTCAGTGAGATCATGCATTAGCTTGGCTTTCTGGCCAAAAAGGAGGGTCAAAAAGCAGTTACATTAGCTTATTTCCTCTCAGGGGAACCATGGAGAAAGGAATAGAAGTCACTGTTTACCAAACAAAAGGCTGAGAAAACATTTTTCCATTTAAGAATATGACAAATTAGTGAAAGTGACAAAAATAAATAAAAACCTACCACATACTCAAAGAGTTGCACAAGTGCCTAAAAGCCAAACTATAATTGTGAATGTGTTGGCATTTGGCATAGAGTTCGGGATTTCAAGGAAGCAAGTCACTCTTTTATGAACACTCAACAGAAATGTCACAAGCAGCTTTTGATTAACTATGATTGTCACAGTATATAGGAATGGACTAACATATGGTGTTTTTAAAATAAACTACTAACCACATCCAGTGGTTTCAATTAAAGAATGGTTCATTGCTTACAAAAATTCCCCTAGACCCAGCTGTCTTCCAAAAAAGTCCCATTGCCTCACTCTGAATTTCCACTGTCATCAGGCAGATTAGTAAGAGGCCAGTCTTGGATTTGGTGTGGACACTCAGGGTGGCCTCTGTACAAAGTAAGTACCTTCCTCCAGCTTTGTCCTGTGGCTGAACAAAGCCTGGAGTAATCTCTTATAAGGAGTATATAAATTGAATAGCAGAGTTATATTAAATGACCTGCTAGAAGAATAGAGAATATTGCAAACAATTTTTTAGAATGCTAACGTTATTTACACTTTGGGGTTCTGATATAAAAATACACACATACAACAAAACAAAAACAATATGGAAGAAAAGACTACTAAGGCAAAGCCCAAGCTCCCTATAGGAGGATCATCTTGTAAAGAGGACTCTAAAAGCAATACAAAAAAACAGTAATGTAAATATAAAAATGAAAGGAAGCTAGTTAGACAATCACTGTAATCATTACATAATCATGGTGAAAAAACTAACCCTAGGGAACT
Organism: Panthera tigris; assembly: GCF_018350195.1. Lineage (NCBI taxonomy): Eukaryota > Metazoa > Chordata > Mammalia > Carnivora > Felidae > Panthera > Panthera tigris. Next base: position 147,005,337 of record NC_056663.1, read on the forward strand.
AATGACAAGACAGGTAGAGGCTACTCAAAACTGGCTTGAGGGGAATATGTGGAGACCTGGTCCTGCTAAGTAATGGGGCTCTACTTTGAGGGGTGGTGACATGTTACCCTTTGGCACTAGCCCAGGGGATTTTTCTGTTCTTCTTTGATCTCACTGCCTTTCTTGATAGTCAGGGTTCCTCCACTTCCTCTTTCTCATAATTTGTCATCTCCTCTGTCTCTTCTTATGTTCTGTGTCATTCACGTGCATTCTCCCCCGATCCCCTCAACTGACCAAAATATAGAACTCGGTGCCATTTTTTTTAAGTTTATTTATTTATTGTGTGTATGTGAGTCAGAGAGAGAGTATGTGAGAGAGAGAGAGAGAGAGAGAGAAAGCAGGGAGGAGGTGAGAGACAGAAAGAGAGGGAGAGAGGGGGAGAGAGAGAGAGAGGGAGGGAGGGAGGGAGGGAGGGAGGGAGGGAGGGAAAGGGAGAATCCCAAGCAGGCTCCTCACTGTCAGCACAGAGCCTGACACGGGGCTTGATCTCACCAACAAACACTCAACCCACTGAGCTACCCAGATGCCCCTCAATGACATTTTTAAAACTCAATTGTTATTTAAAAAGAAATATATTATCCAGGTTGGTTTCTCTTATACATTGTTCTTGATTGATTTCTTTTCCATCTCAACTAGTATGAGCTTTCTATTAAAATAAATGTTCCCATTCCTACTCTTGAAGACGGTACATTCTCCCCACCCACCAAACAAGAAAAGCATCTCTGCCATGTGTGCCTGTACACAAAAACATGCAAAGAAGCTCCTCGAATTTATCCCATTATATTCACCACTTAAATGTTTCTACAAATATCAGAAAGAATCATAAAAGAATAGAATAAAAGGGGCCTAAAGAGAATGTAGCATAGACAGATTTCCAGCCAGTTTCATGGGGGAATAAAATCTACAAACCTCCAAGCCAGGTGTGAGCATGCAAACTGAAGTTTCCTCGAGCCACACTTTTCCCACATACTTTCAAAATTTTTGATGAGCACTTGATCTAAATGAAGTGGAATGCTAGTTATCCAACTTTAATTCTTCGTCACTAGAGTACTTTTTGCTCAAAATCTGTATTTAAGAATTGGAAAAACAAGGGATAGTATTCACTGCTATTGGGTGTGGACATCAATATATAATAATCCAAAAGCTTGTTTGAAAGTTTTTGCTTGTTTCCTTGGTTTTTGTCTGGGGTTCTCAGTAGTTTCACAAGAAGTAACAAAGAGTTAGACAAAAATTTGATTAAAGATTTTATAGCTGCTCATGCATGTGTTCTGGGTATTGGGTCAATCTGCAGTGAATTTCTAGTTATAGGAATTGCTATTCCCAAGCCTTGGCAACAGAAATCACTCTATTTTCTACTGAAAACAACTTCGGTTTTAAACAAACATAGCCAGCTATATGGTCCACATGTTCATTATAAATTTGCCTTCAGAAGTCACATTTCCCATTACACCTAAATTGTCCCTTCCCAAAGCCACATAAATGAAGCAGAAGTAATTAAATATAATTGCTTTCTTTTGTGGCCTTTGTAGTAAAATTTTGGTAACTGACAAAAAGATTATTTTAATACAGAGTGCTGTATCACAATGACATCTCTACCAGTAGTGGCTCCTAAGTAAGGGTAACAAGTGCATCCTTTTTTTCATAAAAATGGAATTCTGCTTACCTGGCAAGCAGCAAAACAGTAAAAAAAAATCAGGGATGTTCTTATTTCAAAATCACGGAATCGCAATTCTGAGAAGGATGTACAAAGATCATCTAAGTTCACCTGTGGCAGCAACACGGACTAATCTGTTTATCCATAATACACACAAATAAACAACTCTTAAGATTCTCTGTGTAAGACATTCCACAAACAGCCTTGATAACACACTCAGTAATTAACAAATCTCAGTATCCTAAGTAGCCTCTTTTACACACTATCCTCACTCAACACAGTGGAATACAAACCCTAAATAAACAGTCTCAAGGAGAGGCAGGCTTGTTCCAACACAACATGCTATATGGTTCTTTAGAGAAATGCCATCTTAAATTATATTTTGCATTCTTACATTAACCTGCATATTTTCACACATTTTAATATTTTCCCATGAGAAAAAAGTACACACAGGGTAGCACTTTTATCTCTGTTTTGAAAACATAGACGATTTCTATTTTATTTATGTGCTAATTAGTCATTGTAAAATAAGGCTGTAGAACTATATAACATGAGAAAGATCACTTTTCCTGGCCTTCTCTCTTGTCATTTCACCATTAATTCAACTCACTCTGTTGCACAACACTGGTGATTTCTATTTTAATCACACTTCAGTAAGACTTAGGTTGAAGAGGTAGCATTTTTTTTTTAACTAAGGTAGTTGTTAATACTGAATAATCTCATAACCTTTCCTCTTGAGTTTTTATTTTCTCAGACAGGCCAGAATATTTTAAGCTAATTGGTAATTTCTGGACATTTTATTTATGCATCCAAGCAAAGAATATGCTATTTCAGAACATGATTCAAAATAAGTATGAGATATTACTACTGCCCTTGGGGCTCTAACGATACTGTTGGAGAGCTAGCACATACCTGAGTGGAACAGGTAAGTCAATACTTGAAGCATTACCAGTCTAAGTGCCAGAATTTGTATCGTTGGTAGTACTTGCCACAGGAGCACAGAAACTGGGAAAGTTGCTATGAGCATAAATGTGTTCTTCAAGCCCTTGCAGAAACAGAGTAAACCTATCATTTTCATTAAACAACTTAAAATACTAAAAATAATAGAGGAAACCCCATTGCATTGTCAATTTACTCTTAACGTGTAAGAACCCAAGTCAGGAACCTGCTGTAAGTAGTAAGCAGCATTAGGAGAGTTTTGCTATTTATTTGTTTGTTTAATTAGAGAGAGACTAGATGGAAGTGAATTTAAGGTGTCTGGCAGCCTTGTCTGAAAAAGTCCCTTCTATTTCAAAGAAGAATTCTAAAGGCTGAAAACCCAAATAAGAACATATTGCCTTAGGAATTCAAAGGAAAGGACATGAGAGGCTGTGAAGGAAAAACCAATAGGACTCAGTGAGCGGCCAGCTATGGATGAAAAAGAGCCAGAAAGAATCAAGGATAATTGAGATTTTGATTATAAAGGTAAAGCAGGATGATGGGGACTTCATGCTCACAATACCTTTATAACAATGTGATAAAAAAAATCAAGTAACACTCCCCTTCCATGGGAAAGTTATTAAAAGAATACCACTTCAACAAGATCCCTACCAGGGAAAATACTCAATGATACTGTAATAGAAGCTAATATAACATGATGCGTCAACTCTACTCGAATTGAAAAAAAAGATCCCTACCAATATTCAATATTCCACACAATTCCAATAATCAGACACATACACACACACACACACACACACACACACACACACACAAATAGGCTCACACCCTCAAGCTTCCTGTCTTATAAGCTTGAACCGAAACCACAGGATGTGTCCTGCCTTCTGCTTAGGTGGTAATGCCTATGGCAAACAGTCATTTATGCCCCATTCACTTCATTAAAATGTATTTCACATCTTAAATTCCACACACTGCTGGGGTTCCCCCCCTCCCCCCGCTTTCCACCCCAAGTCATAACCTCCTTTTAACCCTGAGTGCCCCAGCATCTGGAGCACAGTAGAACCCTCTGAGGCCTCCTGAACTCATGAGTCACTATAAATAGCAGCAACATCAACTCTCCCATGACACAAGTAACATCTATTCATAACATCTCATGGCATGATAAAATGGAATAACTATTGTAATAGAGTCAGAGGCGACAAGAAACGACACCCTTCCATAATGTAAGAATTGCCACCTGGAGGGCACTTCAAGTGACTTGAAGGTGACTTCAAGCGACTGAATTTCAGAAATGCAAAGCTCCCTGAGAGATGTATATGGTTACCTGGCTAAGGAAGACAGAGGCACCATGACACATTCCTCCTGTATTCACCAGCATCACAGAGGAATACATAGCAATTATTCGTACCACACAAAACACGACATTGGTGACCCAAGCCAGTGCTGCCAAAAATACAAGCGTGCCAACATATTTCCTTTCTGTACAGCACTGCCTCTGAGTTGTCCACTTGTCCCACCCAACAGCCTTTCTTCCCCAGATTAATTTCACTGAGAAACACGAAGAGCCAGAAAGAGATCCTTCTCATGAAAGAGCAAACAGCCCATTTGCTTTGCAGGGGCCCAGAACTGGGGATTCCAACTGCTGGCCAAAATCAAGAACACAGCCAGTTAGCAGAGTCACTTGCAAGTGGCAGTATTCCACCTAAACGAGTAGCACAATAGGGACCATTTCTGCCCCTTGAAAGTCCTGTTTTGTGGGTCCTCTCACCTTCCAGCCAGCATCCAGGTGACACTCATGAGCAAGTTAAGAGACTGAATTTAGGCTAGTTCCCTCAAAGATGCCATTGAGAGTGAGGAGCCACGCTGAGAGCTAAAGCAAAGGGACAGACAGTGGGAACCTGTAGTAGAAAGGTCCAGAAGACCTTAAAGAAGAATGATTCGTGTTCACAGGATATGAATCTCTACAAAGTTTTAGTATGTAGCTTGTGGCATGACCTGTGTACAATGGGTGGGGGAGAAAATGAGCTTGTTCAAAGTAACTCAAAATAATAACTGTTAACCATCATTGCTAACCAGAGGCACTGCTCATTTACTACTCAGAACACCGTGGATTAAGTTCTTTGATTATCTCCTTCTCATACACGAGGACACTAGAACACAGAGAGGTTAAGTATCTTGCCAAGGCTGCACTGCTGATATGAGCTGGGATTCAAACTCAGTCTGGCTCAAATATGTACTCCTAACCACTGCCTTCCCAGTAGAATTACATCCCAAGGGCCCCTTCTGAAAAGGCAAACTTTTCAAGTTTTCGATCATTTTTTTTAATACAAAGAACCTTGGTTTCAGACCTAAAGAAGAACTATTTCCTCCTACTTATATAAGATAAGAAAGAGGGTGAAAGAGACCATATAGTTATTTTGTATTGCGTTTTGTTTCTTCACAGTGAAATGAGAAGCTACCTCATTTCACACACATTCCGAAGATTCTCTTCTCTCCTACCATGCCCATTCATTTTGGGGATATGCAAATGGTATGCAGAAAATAAAGAAATCTCACTTTATGACATCAGACCTAAGGGTCTTGTCTGAAAACATTTAAAGGTCAAGAAAAAACAGGAATGCGCTATGAAGAATGAGGTCAGGTAGGGGGAGGGCACAGGGGTGTGCACTGGGAAAAGGGGAAGTCAAATGACAAAACCCCAAATAATCTTGGCTCTTATGAAAAGGTACTCTGTTCGTTTACCCGGAAGCACCAAACAAAAGCAGCTGCCCATTTCTCTGTTTCAGTTTCCTGAATATAACTGGATCACCAACTGGCATCCATTGTTCCCAGCTCACAGAACAATGTTCACTAGCATAAACCCATCAGTTCTGGTACATATCCAAAGAGCTAAAAAAAGAATACCGCAAGACTGAATGAGTGTCTATATGCACATACCTAGCAATACGACTCCATAGCAGGCGAGTCATACGTGTGAGAAGCAGTTAGCACCCCAAGCACTGATGCATGTTGAAGCTTGTCAAGAAATACATTACACATCGGACCAATATGCTGAACAGCACATTCTGTTTGTAGCTCTGTTTCCTAACATTTTACACATCTTCAGAGTCTCTGCACTCACAAAGTGGCCTATGATTTCCCGCCCCCCAAATATCCCAGGACACTAACAAAATGAGACGTTCAGAGGTCAAAACCATCCACGGTGGGAAGTCGTGTTGTGTTTCTAGGGCCTGTCTCATCAAGGACCACCTTCCCACCCACTTTCTGGGCAACCCTCAGAGATGGCAGCTGCTAACTTTAAAAAAAAAAAAAAAGTGCATGGTGGAGGAGGCAAAAAGGATTATTTTTAAGAAAGAGCACAATCTAACTTTTCTCTCCACCACCCACTCCACACCACCTCCTCATTCCCTTGTCTCTCCTCCTGCTTGCTCTTCCATTTCACTCTTCTTCCCCAGTCTCTCTGCCGGGTGCTCAGTGAGCCACACCTTCTCACACGCATTTCCTTCTCTGTGTCCCAAACTGGGCGGCAGCTCGGACACCACACTGGGAAGAACAGTTGTAAGGGCTCGGGGCTGCTGCCAAGCTCAGGCAAACAAACCCAGTTCCTCCTCCGAGCTCCAGATGTGTGGGAATCAAAACACGCATTCACTTTTGAGAAGCCCTGCCTTGACATGAGAGCCGTGGCGAAAAGAAAAAGCATCTCTGTTATGAGCTAAATGAACCTATTAATTATGTCATCTTCCTGATGTGCCTAAATACTGGAAGATAATTGGCTTATTTCTTCTTCTAAATGCCCTTAACGATTCAGTTCCATGCCTCTTTAATACGGCTTCTGAAGCTGAGCTGCCCAAATTCTGTGTGGAATATATTGAACATTTTTAAGTGTACATGATAAATCCACGTGCCCTGTGGATGAATTTCCTCCATCAGTTGTGGGCGACAAGCAATTCAACACACTCGGGAGTCATCTACCCAGACCAAAATACCACGTTAGCAATAGTTAAAATAATGAGGCACTTTCCAAAGTGGAATAATTAAAAGTTAGGACCAGATTTTATGTGGCGAGGGAAGAAGGCAGAGCAGGGAAATATAAAGATGATGTGCAAGGATTAAAAACAAGAAAGTCAACTAGATATTTATCTATTGATGGGAAATATTCAGACCAATAAAAGCAACGTTTATGTCTTCCTCTGTAGTAATCCACTCACTAACTCTTCAATGAGCATTTATTAGGCACATACTATGTGCCAGGCACTGTGCTAGATGCCAGAAATAACATACTGAGCAAGACAAATTTGATCCTACCACTCATGGAGCTAACAATCTAGCATTAGCACAAGACAAAGCTGCAAGCTCACAAAATCATCAGTTAAGCATGTAGTATGAAGGGAAGAAAGGGCTTAGAAAGAATGACCCTGGGGAACCTACGTTAGATAGAGTAATAGGAAAAGGCCTATCTCTACAACATTTAAAAGACAGACAATAAGGGTGCCTCAGTGGCTCATTTGGTTAAGCATCTGGCTCTTGGTTTCAGCTCAGATCATGATCTCAGTTTCATGGGTTCAAGTCCCACATCGGGCTCTGAGCTGGCAGCATGGAACCTGCTTGGGATTCTCTGTCTCCCTCTCTCTCTATACCTCTCCTACTCGTGTTATCTCTGTCTGTCTCAAAATAAATAAATATGCAATGGAATACTACTTGGCAATGAGAAAGAATGAAATCCTGTCATTCGCAACGACATCGATAAAACTGGAGGGTATTACGCTAAGTGAAATAAGTCAGTCAGAGAAAGCAGATATCATACGATTTCACTCATAAGCGGAATTTGAGAAACTTAACAGAAGACCATGGGGGAAGGGAGGGGAAAAAAACAGTTTCAAACAGGGAGGCAAACCATAAGAGACTCTTAAATACAGAGAATTAACTGAGGTTTGATGTGAGGGGGAGGGGAGGGGAGAAAATGGGTGATGGGCATTGAAAAAGACACTTGTTGGGATGAGCCCTGGGTGTCGTATGTAAGTGATGAATCATGGGAATCTACTCCTGAAGCCAAGAGCACACTATATACACTGTAAGTTAGCTAACTTGATGATAAATTATATTTAAAAAAAATTTTTTTAAAGACTGACTAAATAAATAAATAAATAAATGCTAGACCATTAGGGTGCCTCGGTGGCTCAGTCAGTTAAGCATCCAGCTCTTGATTTTGGCTCACAGTTCATGAGATCAAACTCCACGTTAGGCTCTGTGCTGACAGTGTGGAGCCTGCTTGGGATTCCCTCCCTCTCTCTCTCTCTCTGCCCCTCCCCAGCTCGTGCTCTCGCTCTCTCTCTCTCTCTCTCTCTCTCTCAAAATAAATAAACATTTTTTTAACAGCTAGAACATAAAGAGAGAGAAAAGCTAACAAGGACAAGAACAGAGTGACCATTCCAGGAAGACAGGACTATATTGTGCAAAGGCCCCCCCGAGGCAGAAAAGGTTTGGGCACCAGGGAACTGAAAAATCAGTGTGGCTGAAGTAAAGTGAGCAAGATGAGAATGACCCATAACAGGACTGGTGAGACGCTGGGGGCCATGATGCCCAATCAAGATTTTATTCTAAGGACAACAGGAAATTTTCAGTGGAGGAGAGGAGCAGCATAACGCAGTTCACACTTTATGACGATCATTGTCGCCTCTGTGAGGAAAAAGACTTGAAAACGAGCTTGTCGCAATGGTCTAAGCAAGAGAGGATGATTCCCTCCACCAGAATGCAGCAGTTAAACCGAAAAGGAGTAGACAGATTCAGATCTATTTTAGACGTAGAACCAATAAAAGTCACTGATG